>NC_080180.1:12177369-12359869 GCF_950295315.1 Erinaceus europaeus | reverse complement strand
CAAACATAGCTTCATGCATTGATAAATGTATGTATCACTGTACCCACAAACCAAAAAATCTAGTATCATTCATCATCACTTAATCTGTTCTTCTCACCCTTTCCCTTTCTCTTCTATTTTTGTCAGAATTTACAATCCAGTAATTCCATTTCTAGATATTTATCAAAAATATGAAAGCACTAATTCATTGAGGGTTTTACACCAATATATTTATAGCAGCATAATTCATAGTAGTCAAAACATGGAATTAACCAAAATGCCCATTAATGGGTGACTGGAGATATAAGATGTAGTTGGAAGAAATACATATTTTTCAGTGGAATACCACTCAGCTATTTGCAAAAAATAATATCTTCACTTTTGCAGCAACTTGAGGTTATTATGCTAGTTAAAGCCACTAGAAATTGAAAGCCAGTCACTGGTGGGACTTAGGAGGTGGTGTAGTGGAGACAGTCTTGGAATCTCAAACAAGATTTCCCAAGTTCAGTCCCTGGTATTCCATGTGCGAGAGTGATGCTCTGGTTCACTTTGTACCATTAACAAATAAATAAGTCTTAATTTCTTTTAAGAAAGAACAACAGTCGGGGGCTGGGTGGTGGCGCACCTGGTTGAGTGCATGTATTACAATGCACAAGGACCCAGGTTCGAGCCCCCAGTCCCCACCTGCAGGGGGAAAGCTTTGCGAGTGGTGAAGCAGTGCTGCAGGTATCTCTCTGTCTCTCTCCCTATCTCCCCTCCTCCTCTCAATTTCTGGCTGTCTCTATCCAATAAATAAATAAAGATAATAAAAAGACTTTAAAAAATAGTAAAAAAAAAAAAAAGAAAGAACAGTCATGAATGGTGAGTTTGATTTGTGGGATTTTAGGGAGGGAATCGATGGAATTTACATTGTTAGGAGAGAAACTGGTATAGAGCTAGTCATGAGACTTGGGGGCTCTGAGTAATTCAGCTCTGATTAAAGAAATGTAAACAGTGGCCTGGATGTTAGAGCTGAAATTAAGTCAGGCATGAGTTTATCTAGCTACTCTTATCCAAAGTCTTAATTTTTCTTTGAAAGTCAGATATGCATACATTATATATATATAAAACATACATATGATGTATTAAATATATGACATATATATATATTTGAAGTTTGAAGTAATGTATAACTTTTAATACTGTTTTCAAAGGTATAGTTTACATAAGAAATAGAAATTTACAAATCAAACTTTACCATATCTAACTTCACATTCCTTCCACTATTCCTAACATCACACATACACAGTCTTGTTTGAATATCAGTCCTCCCATATTATACTTATTATAATATTTTAAAGTACCTATGATAATTCCAGCATCTCTGTTTTCTGTGGACTTGTTTCTATTATTTATTTTCTTAAACATAGATCGCTTTTTCTCATTTTTAATGTCTTCATTTTTAAAAAATCTTATTATGGAAAATGTGAGTAAAAGAACAGTACAGACTGTGAAGTAGTTACTATTTACTGTCTGAAAAAGGTTAGTCTCTTTTTTGTCAAGGTTCTTGTAGGGATGAATGGCTGAGCTAGTCTCATCATTTTTTTAGAATTCAGCTATGTGCTTTGTTACAGCTTTATTAAGAGTTAGATCGTCACTAAATTCAAATGTTCTGAAGGAAGGGTCAGAACTTTCCCTTCGGTAGAACTTGGGTCTGGCTTCTTGCAGTATCTCAAAGATTTCTTTATTCTCTATAGCGAAGTCACTGTCTGTGCCTAGAGACTTCTCTTTTTGTTTCATGGCCTGACTGCTAGTTTAAGTGATGCAAAGTACTCTTTGCTGTCTGTGTGTGCTGTTAGCTTTCTTATCCTTGTGAGATTTCTTCCTCCTCTCCTGTCTCACTACCAACTTTTAGCTGCATTATCTGCACTTATTTGAGACCCAAAGAGCCGTCACTTTTTTTTTTTTTCTTTTACTCGGTCTTCAGTGAACTGCTGTTCTCTCAGAGAAAAATCTACATGACTGCAGGAAAATTGATCTATTTCTTTCTCTGTCTCCATAGTAGAAGCTAGGAGATAGTATAGTAGGTATGTAATATATATTCCCCCTCCATTTGTATTGGGTCTTATCTCCCAGTTGCAACAAGACCTCCAGGTTTTCTTCGCCCTCTGACCTCCCTCCCACTCCTTCTCAAAGTCCTTTGCTTTGGTGCAATGCACCACACCCAGTCTAAGTTTCCTTCTGTGGTTTCCTTCCCTGTCCTTACTTCCCTCTTCTCCTCTCCTCTCCTCTCCTCTCCTCTCCTCTCCTCTCCTCTCCTCTCCTCTCCTCTCCTCTCCTCTCCTCTCCTCTCCTCTCCTCTCCTCTCCTCTCCTCTCCTCTCCTCTCCTCTCCCTCCCCTTCCCTCCCCTCCTCTTCTTTTCTTTTCTTTTCTTTTCTTTTCTTTTCTTTTCTTTTCTCTTCTGTCTTTTTTAAAAAGGAGTACAGTTCCATAAAATTGCCATCACTAGAGTTCCATATCCCCTCCCCTCCGTTGGAAGGTTTCCTATTCTTTATCCTTTTGGGACTATGGACCAAAAATCTTTAAGGGGTACAAAAGGTGGGAGGTCTAGCTTCTGTAATTTCTTCTCTGCTGGACATGGGCTTTGACAGATATATCCATGCTCCCAGCCTGTTTCTATTTTTCCCTAGTGGAGTAGGACTCTGGGGAAGTGGGGTTCCAGGCCACACTGGTAAGGTTGTCTGCCCAGGGAAGTCAAGCTAATGTCATGGTAGCATCTGCAAATTTGTGGCTGAAAAGCATTAAGATATAAGGCAGAATAATTTTTTTAGTAATCAGAATTCCAAAGGTAAGAGTATAGTAGGTGAGATTTGGGGTCTTCATGTTGGAAGAAGCTAAGAAATCTAATTTAGGTAATTTCCAAGTGGCCCATGACTTTACTAATTTTTGCCTGAGCCCGACAGCTAACATGCAGGTGGGTTAGGAGTGTTGTCTAGAAAGGTGGTGCCAGAGTTGGCAATAGGACTAGAAAGCTAGATCTGGACAGAAATCCCAATCCTTATTTCTTAAATTCCTTATATAAGTCAGATCATTCAATATTTTCCTCTTTTTGGCTTATCTCACTTACTATGGCGTCTTCAACTTCCATCCAAGGTAAGGCAAAGGAGATGATGCCATTATTTTTAACAACAGATTATTATTCTAATATATATATATACATATATATATATATATATATATATATATCACAGTTTTCTTAATCACTCATCTCTCTTTGGACATCTGGATTGCTTCCAAGTTTTAGATATTACACATCGTGCTGCTTTCAACATAGGTATACATAGATCTCTTCTGATAGGATTCTTTCCCTCTTTGGTTAAATTCCCAGGAGAGAAATTGATAAGTCATATGATAAATCCATTTCTAGTATTCTGAGAAATCTCCACACTGTTTTCCACAAGGGTTGGAGCAATTTACATGCCCATCAGCAGTTCGTAAGTGTTCCTTTTGTTCCTACATCCTCTCTAGCACTTGTTTTTGTCCTTTCTAAAGTATAGCATTCTCACAGATTCTTTCTTTATTTGTATTTCTCTGATAATCAGTGATGTTGAGAACTTTTTCATGGGTCTGTTGGCTCTCAGGCCCTCTTCCTAGGTGAAATTTTGTCCATGTCCTTGCTCCATTTTCCAAGGGTGTTTTTTTTTTTTTTTTTTGTAGCTACGCTTAGTGAATTCTTTCTGTATTTTGGTTATTAGTACCTTATCTGAAATATGTTGTATAAAGATCTCCCATCTGTAGGGTGCCTTTCTGATTGGGTGATGGTAG
The DNA here is from genome assembly GCF_950295315.1 of Erinaceus europaeus. Lineage (NCBI taxonomy): Eukaryota > Metazoa > Chordata > Mammalia > Eulipotyphla > Erinaceidae > Erinaceus > Erinaceus europaeus. The sequence goes on along the minus strand of NC_080180.1, from coordinate 12,356,085 downwards.
CTTTTGCCATGAAGAAGTTTTTTTTTCTTTTTTATTTAAGAAAGGATTAATTAACAAAACCATAGGGTAGGAGGGGTACAGCTCCACACAATTCCCACCACCCAATCTCCATAACCCACCCCCTCCCCTAATAGCTTTCCCACTCTCTATCCCTCTGGGAGCATGGACCCAGGGTCATTGTGGGTTGCAGAAGGTAGAAGGTCTGGCTTCTGTAATTGCTTCCCCACTGAACATGGGCATTGACTGGTCAGTCCATACCCCCAGTCTGCCTCTCTCTTTCCCTAGTAGGGTGGGTCTCTGGGGAAGCTGAGCTCCAGGACACATTGGTGGGGTCTTCAGTCCAGGGAAGCCTGGCCAGCATCCTGATGACATCTGGAACCTGGTGACTGAAAAAAGAGTTAACATACGAAGCCAAACAAATTGTTGAGCAATCATGGACCCAAAACTTGGAATAGTGGAGAGGAAGTGTTAGGGGGGTACTCACTGCAAACTCTAGTGTACTTCTGCTTTCAGGTATATATTTTGCAGTAGTTTATGGATACGTGTGAACATATGCTCTCTCTCTCACAGAAACTGGTGTATATCTAGGTTTTGGGACTTTGTTAGAAAGTGAACCACCTGAGATGGAATTAGAGTATACTATGAAAGGAAAGGTCTCACCCGAGTAATGAAGCTGAAGGGTTGTCATTCCACACGTGAAGTCTCTGGACACAGTCTGAAGTGAAGCATGTTGAGATGGCAGTCGTTGTGTTGGTTAGGTTGTGATAGGCAGATGCAATATTATTTGATAGGGATTGGGCGAGGCATACGGGAAAGTGGGCCCTATCCAAGGGTTCCAGGACTGGGGGATAAGAGGGGTGCAACTCCACACAATTCCCACCACCAGAATTCTGTATCCCATCCCCTCCCCTGGTAGCTTTTCTGTTTTTTTTTTTTTTTTTTTTATCCCTCTGGCAGCATGGACCCAGGGTCATTGTGGGATGCAGAAGGTGGAAGGTCTGGCTTCTGTAATTGCTTTCCCTCGCATGGGCGGGAAGAAGCATCGACCGTTCACATGCAGGGAAACACGGGGGGAGGGCATATATGTGTAAGCAAGACTGAAGACTGGATGGCTTAAACGCCACCATTTATTTCTCATATTCCATAGGGTAGTAGACCCAAGATCAAAGTGCAAATAGGTTTTGCATCTAATGAGGGTCCCCTGCAGGTTGTGGATGGAGCCTGCTAGCTATGTCCTCACAGGAAGGACAGTATGTTGTCCTGTATTTTATGAGGGTCCTACTCTCCCATACAGATACTAATCAGGCCTCACCCTCCTTAGCTTCCTAGATCAGAGGAGATGGATTATGTCCAGGCTAGTACAGCTGTAGACCATGAGGACTCCAATCTCCTGATCCACTTGCCAGATCCAAAACCCATTGGGGATTAGGGACTCAACAAGAATTTGGGGAGGAAACAAACTTTCAGACCATAGTAAGAAGTAGTACTATTTTGCAGAATGAGTAAAATGTTACGTGTTCATAACAATATTTCTATTTTAACAAACTATTTTAAGTGTTCGCTTACAGAATGTTATTTGGTTTTATACTTTCCTTGCTGTTTTTTTTGTAAATTGAAAATCATATTTCCTAATATGATATGAAATGTGTACACTCAATTGCTTCTTGATTTGTCTTATAGCACTTGCATATAATTATTTAACGCAAACAATTTCAATGTTATCATTAACAGTAAATCTACTGATTTATTTTATTTGTGGCCATTTTAATTCTTAGGGTATATCCCATTAGTAGTAAATAAAAGAAATATTGCACTTGAAAGTCACTTGAAATAATTATTTTCTGTGTGTCTATGTCCACAATATATTATGGGATACAATTGCTTTTTTGCATTTTTAGAAATTATCTAGATTTTTCATTTCTTTTCTGTTTCTTTTTTCTTTGTTTTTGCCTCCAGGGTTATCACTGGGCTCATTGCCTGCACTACAAATCCACTGCTTCTGGAGGATTCCTGCCATTTTTCCCATGTTGTTGCCCTTGTCGTTATTGTTACTATTGTTCGATAGGACAGAAAGAAATCAAGAGAGGAAGGAAAGACAGAGAGGGAGAGAGAAAGATAGAAACCTGAAAACCCCACTCATAAACAGAAGTTAAGACAGAAGAGCAGAATGGAAAACTCAAAGCAGGATTTGACTGAGTTTGGAGTAGGGCACCAAAGTAAAAATCTCTGGGTTGAAGGTGAGGGTGGGGGGAGGGATGGAATGGGAGACAGTCTTTTGTTGTGGAAATGGTGTTTATGTACATTTCTATTAAATTGTAGTCATATAAATTAAAAAGAAAGAAAGAAACCCAAAGACATGGCTTCACCGCTATGAAGGGACCCGCCTGCAGGTGGGGAGTTAGGGGCTGGGACTGGGATCCTTGTGTGGGTCCTTGTGCTTCACACCATGTGTGCTTAACCCACAGTGCTACCTACCACCCAACCTCCAATTTTTCATTTCTTAAATAATTAAAATTTTCTTACGTAAGACACTTCAGGGCTCCACATCACTATATAGAGTTAGCTAATTTCTATTAATATCTTTCCACATATGTAAGGATTTACTAATTCATTTTATTGGCAGGCATTGGTTTTCCAGACTGTATGTATTTTTTTTTTTTTTTTGTCTCTAGGGTTATTGCTGGGGTTTGCTGCTTGCACTATGAATCCACTGCTCTTAGAGACTATTTTCTCCCTTTTGTTGCCCTTGTTTATCATTGTTCTTCTTCTTATTATTGCTTTCATTGTTGTTGGATAGGATAGAGAGAAATTGAGAGAGGAGGGGAAGACAGATGGGGGAGAGAAAGATAGATACCTGAAGACCTGCTTCACCACTTGTGAAGCAACTCCCATGCAGGTGGGGAGCCGGGGGCTCGATCCTAGATTCTTAAAATGGTCCCTGCACTTTGCACCATGTGTGCTTAACCCTCTGCACTACCGCTGCCCCCCCTACTGTATGCATTTTAAAGGTACAAATTCACACCATAAATTGCCATTTAAACAATCTTTGGCTTATGTTCTATTGTTTTAAAATATAAGTATGTGTATATGTGTGTTGCCTGTCTGAAAGCATTCTAGTAAATTTGAGAACTGTGGCCATGTAGCTGCATGACCTGTCTCAGTTAGACATATATACCAGTTAGAAAAATGCTCCATTTTGTACTCTTTTTTTTTTTTTTCCCTCCTCCAGGGTTATTGCTGGGCTCGGTGCCTGCACCATGAATCCACCGCTCCTGGAGGCCATTTTTTTCCCCCTTTTGTTGCCCTTGTTGTAGCTTCGTTGTGGTTATTATTATTGCCCTTGTTGACGCAATTCGTTGTTGGATAGGACAGAGAGAAATGGAGAGAGGAGGGGAAGACAGAGAAGGGGAGAGAAAGATAGACACCTGCAGACCTGCTTCACCGCCTGTGAAGCGACTCCCCTGCAGGTGGGGAGCCGGGGGCTTGAACCGGGATCCTTATGCCGGTCCCTGCGCTTTGCGCCACATGCGCTTAACCCACTGCGCCACCGCCCGACCCCCCATTTTGTACTCTTAAAGGCTCAGAAACTTCTGCCAGAGAAAACTTAGTATTAGGGGAAGCATATGCAGTGTTATAAAAATGTATCCTATCTGCTAGTTTACATCTTGCTTTTCCACTCATGCATGGCCACTATGAACTGGATTTTCACAAGAGCCTTATGAATGCATCTGTATATTGGAAAGCAGAAGCAGAAGCATGCGACACAAGTGTTAAGTTTGCACAGATAATTACTGATAGAAGTAAGAGAATATTCAAGTAGCTAGCCTCCAACTTTACAGTGTAGTGAGTCTTCCTTCCAAATTACTTGCAAGTGCAGATGGAACTCTTGTGCTTTGAACCATGTCTTTCCTAGTCACCATAAATTATTCCAAAGAAATTTTTATACTAAGAGCTCCTCCATCCTCCTTTTAAATATTCACAGTAAAAAATTAAGTCTAAAAGTATTTGAAGTCTCTATTATTTGAAATCTGTTTATTAATTATATTAAGTCTCTATTATTTGAAATCTGTTTAATGTTATGTTTTTTTAAGAAATAGCACACGCGCACACACACACACCCCCACCACTGGGCCAATTCTGAAAGGTGTCAAAGTTGTAAATCTAGTGATAAAAACATGGGTAGCAGGTTCCAGATGTCATCAGGATGCCGGCCAGGCTTCCCTAGACTGAAGACCCCACCAATGTGTCCTGGAGCTCCGCTTCCCCAGAGACACACCCTACTAGGGAAAGAGAGAGGCAGACTGGGAGTATGGACCGACCAGTCAACGCCCATGTTCAGCGGGGAAGCAATTACAGAAGCCAGACCTTCTACCTTCTGCAACCCACAATGACCCTGGGTCCATGCTCCCAGAGGGATAGACAATGGGAAAGCTATCAGGGGAGGGGGTGGGATGTGGAGATTGGGTAGTGGGAATTGTGTGGAGTTGTACCCCTCCTACCCTATGGTTTTGTTAATTAATCCTTTCTTTAAAAAAATGGGTAGCTTCAGTATCTGTTATTTTCTTGCCATGAGTCATGCTTGAGAATTTTATTTGGTATCATTGGGTATCTATGGCATGTCAGAAGCTCATTTGTGTTATAATCTAACTCAGTCAACCCTTCATAAATGTAACACACAAGCTCTAACTGGAAAAAAGAAAACTATTGGGAATATTTTCCTCATTTCACCTTATTTAGTTAACAGGGGAATCTTCAGCAGACCACAGTGCCTCTGTGTGTTCCTAGCAACGAGAAACCATGGCAGAGCGCGGCCTGGAGCAGCAGCCTTCTGCGTTTGCTCATCTGTGATGAGGTGCATTGACGCTAGGGATTTGTGAGTCTGAAGATATAAAGTTCTACTTGCCTGCCACTGGGAAATCTTCTCTATGCTAAGCAGAGGTAAGTGCAAATGACGTCAGAGTCCATGTGTGGATCTACAAAGTCTTGAGTTTCTGGAATTGGAAAAAAAAAAAAAAAGTCCTACAATTACTAAGATCACAGGTATTCTTTAGTAGCTCACTTTTTAAAAAAAAATTCAGATTATTCTGGGGGGCCCAGTGGTAGTGCAGTGGGTTAAGCGCACATGGTGTGAAGCACAGGGACCAGCGGAAGGATCCCGGTTTGAGCCCCCTGCTCCCCACCTGCAGGGGAGTCGCTTCACAGGAGGTGAAGCAGGTCTGCAGGTGTCTATCTTTCTCTCCTCCTCTCTGTCTTTCCCTCCTCTCTCAATTTCTCTCTGTTCTATCCAACAACAACAGCAATAACAACAATATTAGCAACAATAATAACGATATACAAGAGCAACAAAGGGGAAAAAATCGCCTCCAGGTGCAGTGGATTCATAGTGTAGACAGCGAGCCCCAGCAATAACCCTGGAGGCAAAAGAAAAAAAAAGAGGAAAAAATTCTGATTATTCCAAGTAACTGATATTTTAAAAGAGAAGACAGGGGATACTATATTGAAGAAAGAAGTTCATTTTTTCTTTGTTTTTGTTTTCGTTTTCCCTGGCAGTGCTATTACTGGGGCTCAGTGCCAGCACCACAAATCCACCTTTGCCAGTGGCCTCTTTCCTTTTTTTTTCCTTTCTATTATATTTTATACAAAGAAGGAAATAGAGAGTAGAGGGAAACATCAAGAGGAAGAGAAAAAGATAGAAACCTGTGGTCCTGACTGGGAGTATGGACCTACCAGTCAACGCCCATGTTCAGCGGGGAAGCAATTACAGAAGCCAGACCTTCTACCTTCCGCAACCCTCAAGGACCCTGGATCCATGCTCCCAGAGGGATAGAGAATACGAAAGCTATCATGGGAGGGGATGGGTTATGGAGATTGGGTGGTGGGAATTGTGTGGAGTTGTACCCCTCCTACCTTCATTAATCCTTTCTTAAATAAAAAGTTTAAAATAAATAAATAAATAAATAAAAAGAAACCTGTGGTCCTGCTTCACCACTTCTGAAGCATCTGTCCTTCAGGTAAGGAATGAAGTCTTGAACCTGGGTCCTTGAGTACTGTGTATACTATAATAGGTGCACCTCTGCCCAGCCCATTGAAGAAAGTGATTTTTAAAATTGGATTTTTTTTCTCTCTACTTAAATTCTGAACATTTTCCTTGAGAATTCAACCTTAGAAAACAATATGTGGGAGTTGGGCGGTGGCGCAGCGGGTTAAGTGCATGTGGCACAAAGCACAAGAACCGGTGTAAGGATCCTGGTTCAAGCCCCCGGCTCCCCACCTGCAGGGGAGTTGCTTCACAGGCAGTGCAGCAGGTCTGCAGGTGTCTGTCTTTCTCTCCCCCTCTCTGTCTTCCCCTCCTCTCTCCATTTCTCTCTGTCCTATCAAACAACAACAACATCAATAAGCACAACAAGGGCAGCAAAAGGAAAAATAAATAAACATTTAAAAAAATTTTATATATATATATATATATATATATATATATATATATATATATATATATATATATCTTGGACTGGGAAGACAGCATAATGTTTATGCAAAAGACTTCCATTCCTGAGGCTCAATCGCCAGCACCACCATAAGCCAGAGTTGAGCAGTGCTGTGGTCTTTCTGTATCTCTTCCACTCATTAAAATAAAGCCCAATAAATAATTTTTAATGGATGTGTATATATGCACAATGGAATATTTTCACACTGTAAGAAATGACGAAGTCTTTTTTGCCCTTTACTACAACATGGATGGAGCTGGAGGGCGTCATGTTAAGTGAAATGTCCGAAGGAGAAAGACAAATAGCAAGTGATCTTATTCGTGGAAGATTTAGGAAGTAAAACAAGGGAATCGAGGGGGAGAAATATATATGGAGAGAGAGAGAGAGAGAGAGAGAGATGCTTGGCCTATGTCTGCAGATCTGGAGTCACTGCAAAGGGTGGAGGGAAGAGGCTCTCTGGGGTAGGGGCCCAGTGCTCTGCACTAGAGGAAAACGGTACATTTGTGGTGGGAGAGGTGGGCTAGCACCTATTTTGGAGAGAAGTTCAGTTCTGCCTGTGAGATTATAAGTCTTATAAGACAACTTTCCCTCAATAAAAATCAATTAACAAGAAATAATCTGCAAAGTTAGAAAAAAAATTAAAAGTTCTGCTACTACAAAGAAAGATTAAAAAAAAAAAATCTCTAGGAACTTGTGTGACCCTCCAAGATATAAACTAAAAACACTGTTTTCTTGGATGAGTTCTTAAAAATAATGGAGCAGTTAACTTCAGGATAGATTTTTTTCTCCTATGGCAATTGTAATTCACTCTTATCATCAAGAATCGCATAATTACTGTTTACTAGGTGTTCTGGATTCTGATGCGTTGTGTAGGAAATGAAATGTGATGTAGAGAATCAAAGCCTCTAAGGCCTTTGCCCTCAGAAGTTAACAGGATGGCACATGACATGACAGTATGAAATTAGTATTCATATAAGGCAAGTTAGCAAGTGATCTATTATGAGGATGCACCAAGTGAAATTTAGCAAAGTTTGAAGGCAGAATTATAAGATATCTGGAGGAGTACAGCAAAGACAATTATTATGACAAGAGGTTTTTTGAGATGTGAACAATCTTGAGATTTTGGAGAAGAGAAAACTTTCCATAAAGGGAAGTCTGCATTGCCAGAGGAGAGCAGAAAATACACCCACTATTGGTTCAATCTCTGAGTAACAGCGTTGTGTGTAGGCATGCGGTGGAAAAGAGTAATAGGAGAGACTGACAGTGGTAGTCTGTGTATTAAAAAGGACACGGCATTCTCTATGTAGGATATGTGCTCTTTAAACTGCACTTGAACATCCGAAGCATCCAAACAATTGAACATTTTGTAAATACATTTTTATCTGGATTTTTCAAAATAACAATATTATGAAAAAGAAGGGAAACAAAGATTGGGAAACTATGCTAGGTTAGAGACATGATAGTGTGACATCCTGGTGGAGAAAAATAAGTTAAAAGGACATAGCTTACATAATTGGACGAATTTGAAAATGCTCTCACTTATATAATCCTATTGCATTACTGTGAAATTTCCAGGAAATATATCAGCATTGTTACATAGGAAACATACCTCTGTCCTTGGGAGACAGATACAGGGGTATCTAGGGAAGAAATGTTATGATTCAATCAAGAAATTCTCAAATAGCCACACAGACACAGAGAGAAAGAGAGAGAGAGAGACAGAGAGAGAGAGAGAGATTAACATTGAGAAATCCAGGCAGAGAGCATATGGGTGTTAACTTTTCCATCTTTTGCAAAATTGCTCCAAGATTCAAAGTGGTAACAATAAAAAGTAGGGGTACTTAATTTTTCTGTTGATCATGTTTCCCATCCTAACCCTAACCCTAACCCTAACCCTAACCCTAACCCTAACCCTAACCCTAACCCTAACCCTAACCCTAACCCAACCCTAACCCTAACCCTAACCCTAACCCTAACCCTAACCCTAACCCTAACCCTTACCCACTGGAAGCTTTCCTATTCTTTATCCCTCTGGGATTATGGACCCAAGGTCATTATGGGGCCCAGAAGGTGAAAGGTCTGGCTTCTGTAATTGCTTCTTCACTGGACATGGACATTGGCAGGTCGATCCATACCCTCAGCATGTTTCTATCTTTCCCTAGTGGGGGAGGACTCTGGAGAGGTGGGGCTCTAGGACACATTGGTGAGGTCATCTGCACAGGGAAGTAGGGTTGGCATCATAGTAGCATCTATGACTTGGTGACTGAAAAGCATCTGTGACTTGGTGGCTGTAAAGCAGAACAAATAGTTTAATAATTGGGCACATAAAGCTAAGAATGTAGCAGATGAGGGGCTGGGCGGTAGTACAGTGGGTTACATGCACATGGCACAAAGTGCAGGGACTGGTGTAAGGATCCCAGTTCAATCCCCTAGTTCCCCACCTGCGGGGGGAGGGTGTTCACTTCACAAGTGGTGAAGCAGGTCTGCAGATGTCTTTCTCTCCCCCTCTCAGTCTTCCCCTCCCCTCTTCTCTTGATTTCACTCTGTCCTGCCCAACAATAGAAATAACAACAATAACAATAATAACAACAGCAAGGGCAACAAAATGGGGGGGGGGGGAAATGGCCTTCAGGAGCAGTGGATTCCTAGTGCAGGTACCGAGCCCCAGTGATAACCCTGGAGGCAAAAAAAAAAAAGAATGAAATTTGGGGAAAAAGCTAGGAAGTCTATTTTAGGTATATTCCAAGGGGCCCATGACCTTACTGATTTTTGCCTGAGCCTGACAGCTAACATGCATGTGGACCAAAGGTTTGTATGAGGATATTCTGTCAGAGTTGGGGATAGAACTAGAAAACTAGATCAGAGCAGAGAGTAGCTCCCTTATATGGGAAAATTATATAAATACCACTAACTGTAAATCCCATTGATCTGACCTCATGTCTGTTCATATGTAGCACAGGAGCCTGTGTAACCTCTGTGTCTCTGTCAGTCTGAGCTCACATTCTGTGGCCATATCCAGGAACATTCTAGGCTGCACTCATTTCAGGACCCATCTTCCTTGAGTGGCAGAGTATGTTGACCCAGCCTCCCTTCAGAGAATGGGGCATAAGTGCAGCAAGCAAGTAGAAAGACCTAAAAAAGACACCATAAAGTACTTAAACAAATAGTTTCTACTTAGACCTATATATACTCCCCACCTATGTTCTGTTTCACCTTCCTCAATTACTCTGTGGCTAACCTTGTCAAATAAAGTAAGAACTACCAAAGCTGGATAAGGGCAAGAATCTGGCATGCTTTACTGATGGCTCTTTTGGTCACTACCAGCCTGCCCCATTATCTGGGACCCTAGTCAGGGAATTCTGGGATTCCCTCATAGATATAATGGGCCTAGACCTCTAACAGATCCCTCTTTCCACCATAGCTGGTCATCTCTATCAGATAAAACATCGTGGGCCCTCCTGTGGGTCTCTATAGAACCTGACCCTCAATATGCTAACAATCTTTATCTCACAACTTCTTTCACTCATTTGATATCCCTTGAAATGTTAGTAAATGACTTCATGATTATGTCACTTCAGATTGTGGTGATTATTTTCTATGGAGGTATTTGTTTTGTGGTTATCATTGGCAGATTTATTAATGCATTGTGGTCTTATTTTTATCTTGAAATGACAGCTTTGGGTAATAACCTGTCAATTGTTTACTTTGAGTTATCACCTCATGTAACACAGTGGCTTTCTCAAATGCTAAGATCAGCATTTAAAAAAGACATTTTTACTTTATATTTTATATTCTTAAAGCAGTGTAGATTGGTTTGCTATGAGGAATACAACTCAATACAGATTATTTTACATGCACCTGGACAAACACAGTTTTCGTCTGTAGAAAGGTTGGACAGTTTCCTAAAATTTTGTGTAATAATGGGACAGTGATTTCAATCTACTTTGGAAATGATGAAAAGCTGCTAACATTGTGCTTGTACCAGTGAGAGTTGGAGAAGGGCACTTTGATAAATTACAGTAAGGTCAAGACTTGTTTCAGTGGCTTCCAGAATTTACCAGCATTGGATAATTAATTCTCCTTATTTAGAATTGTACTGAGTGTCTTCCCCTTTAATCATTCTAGCAGAAGGGTGTGGGCCATACCAGTTATTTGGTGCTCTGCTCTCTGCTGTTGGCATCTGGAAGGAGTCATTTTTTAAATAAGTTTTCCATCTACTGAGATGATTAATACCAGCTCAAACAGCTACTAGCTGTTTTTCCTAAAGGAGTTGGTGGGTGTTCACTGACTCACTTTCTCACATCCTGTCCCTATTGTGATCATGAATTTGCTTTTTAAAGAGGTCTGGCCATCCCCAGCCTATAGCCATGGAACAAAATGAGTTTATATGTTTGGTCACCTAAAACCTTGGCTGTGAAAATGTCACACTCTAAATGACAAGGCCAACACTTTATATTAGAATAATCAGTTTTATCTGGCTTTACTTTCCATGGAGGGGAGTTCATATCAGTTGAAAATTCAACAGGATTTTAATGATGTAATCGCAAGAATAAAGCAAAATTGGCATTGTCAATTCAAATAATGGTATACTTTACAATATAAACCTGGTAGTAGCCAAGTAAAATCAACTGGCAAGTGGAAATGAAGTTCATTTCTTTCAAAGATTCTAAACACTGATCTTCCCTAAAGTAGGGACACAGAGGTACAGACAAAATTTTAAAATACACAGAAATGAGAAATTACTTCGTAGATAGGATGTGATTTTGGAAGCAGACTGGACAGGTGGATCAGGTGTTCTGTTTACTGCAGGGTGTGGGTGTCCAGTATGCCCATGCTATAGTTTCTACAGCTGAAGTTGTGGTTAGTGCTTTAAATGTGTTTGAGATGCAAAATCACATGTCAAAGAAGAGAACAGACATACGCAGTTAGGAAAGGCAGGATCTAAGGACTCGGAAGAATGATTTTAATTACTCTGCACAAGAATCCAGGGTTCAAGTCCCTGGTCCTCACCTGCAGAGAGAAAGCTTCATGAGTGTTGAAGCAGGGCTGCAGGTGTCTCTGTCTCTTTCTCTATCTCCCTTCTCAATTTCTCTCTGTCTCTGTCCAACAATAGCATACATTACTAACAAAAGGAGCACAATTAGGTGGATTGAATCAAAGTTACTGAATTTGAAAGATAGCTAAAACTGCTAAGTTCAAAGCCAATACTATATGTAATGCTGAAAGACTGACACCATCTCTACTGTGTCAGGAGCAACGTCAGGGAGGTGTGTTACTATTATTTTCTGTTGTGCTGAAAGTCCTAGGCAATGCTGTAAGAAAAAGACAAAAAATGTTAGTAAAGTGTAATATAAAATTAATGTTACTTGAAAATATGTAATATAGACATAAAATTCAAGACATTTTACACATTATTAATATGATTCATTAAAAAAGCATTTTGTCAACTACTCTGTGTAGGGGTTATTCAGTCTAGTATGTGTCAGTTGCAGGGTGCACATTTTAGCCAGTCTAAGGGTTTAGAGATAGCTCACCATGTAGAGAGCAGACTTCACTGTGTGCAAGGTTCTGAGTTCAACCCTTGAGTAAATCTTTTGAAGACAGGTGCTGTGGAGTCTCTCCTCCTTCTATCTCAAAATGTGAAGTAAGTACCTCAGAAATACAGATGTGAAGCCTCAGCAAACTAAACACCCTGACGACACAGAAAGTTTTAAAAAATTCCAAGTACCTAGCTCCAAATACATGCAAGAACTCTCTATAGAAAATTCTAAAATAGAATTTAGTTGCTGATTTTCACCAAAGCCTTGTAGTGATGCTAATTGATAATTGATTGATGAAATCCAGAAAAAATCCCTGCAGAGTGTTGGGGTCTTGGGCTGCTAGTCTTTTTTTTTTTTTTAATTTATTTACTTACATATGACTTGAAAATCACTTTTTCTTTCAAACTGAATGTCAGTTATTTACAAGTCTCATGTATTTTGTTCCTGTTATTTGACAGAAGAGAGAGAAATCGAGAAGAGAGTAAGAGATAGCAAGGGAGAGAGACACTTGTAGCGCTGCTTCACCTCTCATGAAGCTTCCCTGCTGCTCGTGAAGCTTCTGTCTTAGTGAAGCTTTTTCTCTGCAAGTTGGGAATGGGAACTCGAACACAAGCCTTTGTGCATGGTTATGTGTGTGCTCAACCAAATGCATCAGTGCCCAGCTCCCTGATTCATATATTTTTTTCCCTACCATCTTGAAAGACAGCTGTCAAGCATTGTGTCTGGAGCATTCAGTGAATAAAATGCCCCCTTTTCACAGTCAGTTCCAGAGCTCAGTCTTCCTAACCTGGAGATATTTGCACTATGACACGATTGTGCATTTTTGCCTCAGTTCTAATGAGTCATGAGTGCTTAATTCTATTATAAAATAAAAGTATCCATATGTGTTATCAAATGTCTTTTCTTTAAAATACAGATATGATGGAAAATGGTACACACACTTTATGAAACTATAAAGTTAAAGCATAATATTTGAACTGAAATGCAAGTTCTCATTATTAAGCATCTTTATGTCTTTAAAATATTTTTTCTGTATTTACTTATTGGAAAGAGACAGAAATCAAGAGGAAAGGGGACTCGTGAAGCTTTCCCCCTGCAGGTGGGGACCCAGGGCTTGAACCTGGGTCCTTGAGCATTGGAAAATGTGCGGTCAACCAGATGCACTACCAGCTGGCCCCTAGTCTATGTTCTTTATTAGTCGCTATAACAATAGAAACATATTTTGAGAATGTGACTTCTGCCCATAATCAATTTTCACTTACTGTTTGTTGGTACTGATTTTCTAGGACATGTCTGTCCTCTAGTGGTTATAGAGAAAACTAAAACTCCCTGGCAATAGCAATTTACTTTAACGCATCCCTAAACTTTAAAATCTACTATGTTTTGGTGACACAGACATTCACTGTATCAACCTGTTATAGATAGTGTTGTTAACAGATAAAATGGAAATTACATGTTGCTAATTTATTCATTATGCTAAGTTCTTTCTGCAGGTGGGGATTGGGGATTAGACCCCAGGTTCTTCTGCATGGTAACATGTGGGCTCAATTGATTATGCCACTACCCAGACCCTCTATTTTTTTTTTGTTGTTGTTGTTGTTGTTGTTGTTGTTCTTCTTCTTCTTCTTCTTCTTCTTCTTCTTCTTCTTCTTCTTCTTCTTCTTCTTCTTCTTCTTCTTCTCCTTCTTCTCCTTCTTCTTCTTCTTCTTCTTCTACTCCTTCTTCTCCTTCTTCTTCTTCTTCTTCTTCTTCTTCTTCTTCTTCTTCTTCTTCTTCTTCTTCTTCTTCTTCTTCTTCAGGATTTTTTACTGGGGTTTGGTGCCTGCACTACGAATCCAATGCTCCTGGCAACCTTTTTTCTTTTCATTCATTCTTTCTTTCTTTATCCTCCTCCTCCTCTTCCTTTTTCTTCCTACCCTTCTTCCCCTCCTTTTCCTTCTCTTTCCATCCTCCTCCTCCTTCTTCATAGGACAAAGAGGAAAGGGAGATAGAGAGGGAGAGACAAAGATAAACAAACACCTGCAGACCTGCTTCAGTGCTTGTGAAGCATTGCCCCTGCAGGTGGAGAGCCAGGGGCTCAGACCGGGATCTTTGCACAGGTCCCTGCACTTAGCACTGTGTGTACTTAACCGGTTGTGCCACTGCTCAGCCTACTCCCCAGCCCCTCTACAAAGTATTTTATTTTATGGGTTGAAATATTGCTGATGCAGAAGCAGAAAAAAATTTACAAATAATAAAACTCTCAGTAGATTCAAATCACTTAATTAGGGTCAAATAGAAATTGTGATAATAGACAATAGTTTTAAAGTAATCATAAATGACAGAAACTTTCTGAGGCACTTTGAATGCCTGTATAATTTAGGGTTCAGTGGGAAACAGAAGCTTCTCTGGAGATTTAAAGTAGAAGTGGGTTAGGACAAGGAGAGAGATTCTTACACTCAGTGGAAGGACGAAGGACATCTTTTCTTAACTGGATCTTCTATGAGACCAAAGTCACAAGAGTTTAATTGCAGGTGCTTCTGCCTCTGAGGTCATCACTCAAGTTAATAAGACAAACAAGTCTAGAAAGTGAATTCTGACTCTACTACAGAAATCTGTTTTTACCACCTGCAGAGCAGCCAAGGCTAAAGGGATATGGTATCTTGCTTTCGTTCAACTTCTGATTCTGAATGGCAGAACACACACCCATGCACAGTCCTCACTGCACAGTCCTCACTGCAAATGATGTTTCACTTTTTAATTGCCATGGACTAGGAAGCAGCATAAACAGGGGTGGAGGTGGAGGCTGGGGCTGTCAACCACTTTCAGCACTGCATGCTATTCAGTTACCTTACACACTTACGTAGTTACTTATCCATTTTTAAAACATGAAAATAGAAACACCAGCAGGTGAAACAATATACTGAAGAATCTAGATAGCAAGGCATGCCTTAATTATTTCAGTGCACAACTCATTCTGCTGTCTGGAAATGGTTGCACAACTGGAAAAGTCACGATGCATTTTTGCAAGAGAAACTATGTCGGAGTTGGGCAGTAGTGCAGTGGGTTAAGCGCAGGTGGTGCGAAGCACAAGGACCTGGGTGAGAATCCTGATTTGAGCCCCCAGCTCTCCCCCTGCAGGGGAATCGCTTCACAAGCAATGAAGCAGGTCTGTAGGTGCCTATTTTCTCTCCTCCTGTCTGTCTTCCCCTCCTCTCTCCATTTCTCTCTGTCCTATACAACAACAGTAATAACTACAAAAACAGTAAAAACTAGGGCAACAAAAAGAAAATAAATATTAAAAAACAAACAAAAAACTATGTCATGATTTTTCTTTTCCTCTTTCTTTCTTTCTTTCTTTCTTTCTTTCTTTCTTTCTTTCTCTCCCCTACCCAAGGCTGTTTTAAAACTCTGGTTCTTATTCTCACTTAATAGCATATTAGTAGTTGGGGAACTGTTAAAATATCATAAGCTAATATAGCAGCCCTCATGTTTCTGTGTCCCTGAATAGAATGTATATTTTGAAAATTCTTCAGCATGATTCTAATGTTCTTCCTAGATGAGCATCATTAGCTTAAAGTGGGTAGGTATTACTGTGATCTCTCTATCAAGAGCTGGTAGAAGACCCAAGAGTTATAAGAAGCAAGTTGTATAAGACTATTTCTCATGATTTAACGGACATGATTCCTCTTGGACTAGAAACTGTCTGGATTTAATCTGAGATTTGAAAGTGTCAGAATCAAAGATGTAATATTCTTCGGGAAATTAATAATTAATTCTTACCTTCTTCGAAGATGCCTTGCATCCCCCCCCCCCCCCCGCCTTTGAGGAACAGGTAGAAAAGAGTTAAAGCGCCCTCAAGTGGCCAAACTCTGAAATACATTTCAGTGGAAATAAGCCATGAAAAGATGAACAGGAGGAGAGGGATCTGTTAGAGGTCTACACTCATCATATCTATGTGGGAATCCAAGGATTTCTTGACTAGGGACCTGGAAGATGGGGTGGCCTGGTAGTGATCAAAAGAGCCACCATTAAAGTGTGCCAGTCTCTTGTCCTTATCCAGCTTTTGTAGTCCTTACTTTATCTGACGTAGTTGGCTTTATTTATCTGGCTTACTTTATCTGACATAGTCCTTACTTTATCTGACATAGTTGGAAGTAGTCTTCCCTCCATTTTCAATGGGTTTGCTTGTGTTCTTATTGTTGAGTTGGTGAGTTCATTGTGTATTTTACATATCAGTCCTCTGTTTGGTATATGCCACATAGAGATTTTTCTCCCACTCTGTGAGGGATCTCTTTGTTAGGGTAGTGATTCCCTTTGGTGTGCAGAAGCTTTTCAGTTTTGTGTAGCCCTATTGGTCTATTTTTTGTTTGTTTGTTTGTACATGCTTAACATTTCTCAGTTTTCCTCACAATAATACTACCCCACTAGGGCCTCTGCCTTCCTGTTCTAGGACCGGAACTCCCCACCACCAACCTGGAGTCTTTTACTTCGGTGCAAAACACCAACACCACTACTGGTCTATTTTTGAATTTACTTTTCTTCAAATTGCATTCAAATCAGTGAAAATGTTGCAAAAAATTATATGGGACAGAGTTCTGTCTATAAGTATTTGATTTTTTTAATTTTAATTTTTAAAATGGAAAAACTGACAAGACCATAGGAAAGGAGGGGGTAAAATTCCACACAATTCCCACCTCCAGAACTCTGTATCCAGTCTCCTCCTCTGATAGCTTTCAACTCTTTAACCCTCTGGGAGTATGGACCTGGGGTCATTATGGGTGCAGAAGGTGGAAGGTCTGGCTTCTGTAATTGCTTCCCCGCTGAACATGGGCATTGACAGGTCGATCCAAACTCCCAGCCTGCCTCTCTCTTTTCCTAGTGGGGCGGGGCTCTGGGGAAGTGGAGTTCAGGACACATTGGTGGGGGTGTCTGGCAAGAATATGTTAGCATCTGTTGGTAGCCTCTGGAACCTGGTGGCTGAAAAAAGAGTTAACATAAAATCCAAACCAATTGTTGACTAATAATGAGCCTAAAGCCAAGAATATTGCAAATAAAGATTTGGGGTCTCTGTTTTGGAAATAAAATGGTCTATTTGAGGTATATATGAAGAGGCCCATGACCTTACTAAGTTTTTGCCTGAGCTTGACATCTTATATGCAGGTGGACCCAAGTTATTGTCTGGAGAGATGATGTCATGGCTGGAAAAAGGGCTAAAAAGCTGGATCAGAAAAGAGAGTAGCTCCCAAATATGGGAAACGTGTATAAATATTGTTGTCTATAAACCCCATCAATTTGATCCGGGGCCCATATTCAGCTTAGGAGCCTATGTAAACTCTGTATCCCTGTAGCTCTGAATTCCCATTCCATGGTCATGAGTAGGAACGTTCCAAGCTCCCCCAATTTCAGGACCCATCTTCCTCAAGTGGAAGACAGAGTATGTTATCCAGCCTCCCTTCAAAGGATGGAACATTCTCTACCGTTGTTGATCCACATTGAGGGCAAGGTTCTATGCAGGCCCACAAAGGTGTCCATTGTGTTGTTCCTAATGGAAATGACCAGTGACAATGGAGAGAAGGATCTCTTTGAGGTCTAGGCTCATCATGTCTGTGTGGGAATCTCAGGACTCCCCAACTACGGCCCCACATGATGGGATGGCCTGGTAGTGACTAAAAAGTCATCATGAAAGTATGCCAGTCTCTTGCCGTTATTCAGCTTTTGTAGTCCTTACTTTGATGAGGTTAGCTTTGGAGTGACTAAGGGAAGTGTAACAGGAAGTAGATAAGAAGGGTATCTTGGTCTAAGTAGAAACTATTTCATTAGGAACTTTATGGTGTATTTTTAGGTCTTTCTGCTTGCTTGCTTCATTTATGGACTCACAGCAGACTATTGTGCACTTTTGCTTTCAGTTATATATTTTGTGCTAATTTATGGATACATGTGTACATCTGCCCTATCTCATGGGACCTGGTCTTTATCTAGGTTTTGGGGCTTTGTTAGGAAGTGCACTACCTGAAATGGAATTAAGAAGTCCTATGAGAAAAGGAGAGGTCTCACCTGAGTAATGAGGCTGAAGGGTTGACATTCCATGCCTGACATCTCTGGACACAGTCTGAGTGAAGCATGGTGGTTCTCATTGCATTGATTCGGTTGGGATCAGCAGATGCATTATCATTTGGTGTGAACTGAGAGAAGTATGCAGGAAAGTGAGCCCCACCCTAGAGGTTCCAGGAGTGGGGGGATATATGGGCTTTATAGAGGAACTGGGAGGCTCCTGCTGTCTTAGGGTTTAAGAAGGCAGTAGATAGTTATTGCTATAGTCAAATTATTTGGCAATTGGGTTGACCTTGAAAATTCCATTGTTAGGATTTGCTGTATCATACATGACATCACCAAAATTTATGCCCTTTGACATTATTTATATCAAGCCATGCCTTATAAAATGACGCCACTGGTTGCTTTTGTTCTCCCTGGTCAAAGCTTTTATGAGAGTCAACATTTCAAAGAACCAGTCATTATTAAAAATGTATTAATAATTTGAGACCACTGTTAAAATTCAGTCTGATGACATGTTTAAAGTCTTAAGTGCTTAGATAGAAGGAACATATACTCAGCCTATGTCTTTGTATTAAAATGTTTGAGAAATTCAGTTTTCTCCCTCTCATATTAATTAAATAATGACTTATGAGACTACAAGTTAATAGGAGTGTACATAACAACCATTCACATCACCAAAAGACTGTGTCCACATACCCCCTCCCACCCCCACCCCCTCAGTGAAGCTGAACATCTACTCTCACCCTCCACCCAGAGATTTTTACTTTGGTACCCTACTCCAAACTCAGTCAGATCTTGCTTTGAGTTTCCCTTTCTGTTCTTCTTTCTCAACTTCTGTTTATGAATGGGATCATCCCATATTCATCTTTGTCATTCTGAGTTAACTCAATTAACATAATTGTTTCTAGCTCTGTCCAAGATGGGTCAGAGAAGGTGGGTTCATTGTTCTTAATAGCTGCATAGTATTCTATTTTGTAAATATACCACAGCTTTCTCAGCCAATCATCTGTTGTTGGGCACCTGGTTTGCCTCCAAGTTTTGGCTATTACAAATTATGCTGCTATGAATATAGGTGTACACATATCTTTTTGATTGGTTGTTATGGTGTCCTTGGGGCATATCCCTAGGAGAAGTACTACTGGGTTATATGGAAAGTCCATGTCTAGCCTTGTGAGGGTTCTCCAGACTGATCTCCAAAGAGGTTGGACCAATTTACATTCCCACTAATTTACATTCCCAGTGCAGAAGGGTTCCTTTGTCTCCACAACATCTCCAGCATTTGTTGCTGCTGTCATTTTTGATGTATGCCATTCTCACAGGGGTGAGGTGGTATCTCAATGTTGTCTTTATTTGCATTTCTCTGACAGTCAGCGACCTGAAGCAATTTTTCATATATTTGTTAGCCTTTTGGATCTCTTCTGTAGTGAATATTCTGATCATATCCTCTGCCCATTTTTGGATGGGGTCATTTGCTTCTTTGTTGCTAAGTTTGCTGAGCTCTTTGTATATTTTGGTTATTAGTCTCATGTCTGGCATGTGAAGATCTTCTCCCATTCTGTGAGGGGTCTCTTTGTTTGTGTGATGGTTTCTTTTGCTGTGCAGATGCTTTTCAATTTGATGTAGTCCCATTGATTTTTCTTTGTTTTAATCTTCCTTGCAGTTGGGTTTGTATCATCGAAGATGTTGAGGTTTAAGTGGGAAAGTGTTACACCAATGTTTTTCTCTAAGTATTTGATAGTTTTTGTTCTAATATTAGGTCCTTGATCCATTTAGAGTTGTCTTTTGTTTCTAGTGAGATAAAGTGGTTCAGTTTCATTCTTCCACATGTTTCAACCTAGTTTTCCCAACACCATTTATTGAAGTGAGCCTCCTTCCTTCATTTAATACTTGAGGTCCCCTTATCAAAGATTAGATGT
The DNA here is from genome assembly GCF_950295315.1 of Erinaceus europaeus. NCBI lineage: Eukaryota > Metazoa > Chordata > Mammalia > Eulipotyphla > Erinaceidae > Erinaceus > Erinaceus europaeus. The sequence goes on along the minus strand of NC_080180.1, from coordinate 12,336,108 downwards.
CCACAGATATGGAGGGTTTAGTTCTGGACTTTCAGTTGTTTTCCACTGGTCTGTGTACCTATTTTTTCTCCAGTACCAAGCTGTTTTGATAATGATGGCCTTATAATATAGTTTTATAATTGGGAGTGTGATGCCTCCATTTCTGTTTCTTTTCTTCAAGCTTGTTTTGTCAATTCTAGGTGTTTTATGGTTCCAGATAAATGATTGTAATTTTTGTTCTATTCTCCTAAAGAAACTTGGTGGAACTTTGATGGGTATCACATTTAGTTTGTATATGGCTCTGGGTAGAATATTCATTTTGATGATACTAATTCTTCCAATCTATGAGCATAGAATTTCTTTCCATTTCTTGGTATCATTTTCTATTTCTTTCTTTTTTGATTTCAGTATCTCTTGCCTAATGCATTTTTTTTCTTTTTTTAAAAAATTTTTTATTTAAGAAAGGATTAGTGAACAAAAACATAAGGTAGGAGGGGTACAACTCCACACAATTCCCACCACCCAATCCCCATAACCCACCCCCTCCCATGGTAGCTTTCCCATTCTCTATCCCTCTGGGAGTACAGACCCAGGGCCGTTGAGGGTTGCAGAAGGTAGAAGGTCTGGCTTCTGTAATTGCTTCCCCGCTGAACATGGGCGTTGACTGGTCGGTCCATACCCCCAGTCTGCCTCTCTCTTTCCCTAGTAAGGTGTGTCTCTGGGGAAGCTGAGCTCCAGGACACATTGGTGGGGTCTTCAATCCAGGGAAGCCTAGCCAGCATCCTGGTGGCATCTGGAACCTGGTGATTGAAAAGAGAGTTAACATATGAAGCCAAACAATTTGTTGAGCAATCATGGATCCCAAGCTTGGAATAGTGGAGAGGAAGTGTTAGGGAGGTACTCACTGCAAACTCTAGTGTACTTCTGCTTTCAGGTATATATTTTGCAGTAGTTTATGGATACGTGTGCACATAAGCTCTCTCTCACAGAAACTGGTGTATATCTAGGTTATGGGACTTTGTTAGAAAGTGAACTACCTGAGATGAAATTAGAGTGTACTATAAAAGGAAAGGTCTCACCCGAGTAATGAAGCTGAAGGGTTGTCATTCCACACGTGAAGTCTCTGGATACAGTCTGAGGTGAAGCATGTTGAGGTGGCAATCGTTGCTTTGGTTAGGTTGTGATCGGCAGATGCAATATTATTTGGTTTGGATTGGGAGATGCATACGGCAAAGTGGGCCCTATCCAAGGGTTCCAGGACTGGGGGAAGTAGGGGCTCTATAGTGGAGATGTGAGGTTCCTGCTGTCTTAGGGTTCAAAAAGACAATGGATAGTTAATGTTATCATCACATTATTTGTTAATTGGGTTAACTTTGAAAAGTCCCTTTGTTATGGTTTGCTGGACAGTACCCAGTATCTTGTATATAGCTGTGCTATTGGATGCTTCTTATCTACTTGGTCTAGGCTTTTGAGAGAGTCCGCATATCAAATACATAGCCTATATATTAAAAAGATTCAGTTTGTGTTTTGAGAAACTTTGAGACATACAATTGATTTCCCCCTCTCATATTAATTAACTACTGATTTATATGTCTACATTTTGCTAGGAGTGTACATAAACACCATCAAAGGACTGTGACCCATCCCTCCCGCCCACTCCCACCCCCCACAGGCCCAGGAAGCTACATGTCTACCCCTCATCACTGGGTTTTTACTTTGGTGCCCTACTTACAATTTGATCAGGTCCTGCCTTTAGTTTCCCTTTCAGATCTTCTTAGTTAGCTTCTGTTGATGAGTGGGATCATCCCATACTCATCTTTATCTTTCTGACTTAGTTCACTTAGCATAATTCCTTCTAGCTCTGTCCAAGATGGGTCAGAGAAGGTGGGTTCATTGTTCTTGATAGCTGCATAGTATTCCATTGTGTATATATACCACAGCTTTCTCAGCCACTCATCTGTTGTTAGGCACCTGGGTTGCTTCCAGGTTTTAGCTATTATGAATTGTGCTGCTATGAACATAGGAGTACATACCTCTTTTTGGTTGGGTGTTATGGAGTCCTTGGGGTATAACCCCAGGAGAGGAATTACTGGATCATATGGAAGGTCCATGTCTAGCCTTCTGAGAGTTTTCCAGACTGCTCTCCACAGAGGCTGTACCAATTGACATTCCCACCAGCAATGTAAAAGGGTTCCTCTGTCCCCACATCCTCTCCAGCATTTGTTGCTGCTGTCCTTTTTGATGTATGCCATTCTTACAGGAGTGAGGTGGTATCTTAGTGTTGTCTTAATTTGCATTTCTCTGACAATCAGTGACCTAGAGCAGTTTTTCATATGTTTGTTAGCCTTTTGGATGTCCTCTGTGGTGAATGTTTTGTTCATTTCCTCTGCCCATTTTTGGATGGGGTCAGTTGCTTTTTTGCGGCTAAGTTTGCTGAGCTCTTTATATATTTTGGTGATTAGTTTCTTGTCTGATGTCTGGCATGTGAAGATCTTCTCCCATTCTGTGAGGGGTCTCTCTGTTTGTTTAATAGTTTCTTTGGATGTGCAGAAGCTTTTCAATTTGATGTAGTCCCATTGGTTTGTTTCTGCTTTAGTCTTCCTTGCAATTGGGTTTGATTCATCAAAGATGTCCTTGAGGCGTATGTGGGAAAGTGTTTTACCAATGTTTTCCTCTAAGTATTTGATTGTTTCTGGTCTGACATCTAGGTCTTTGATCCATTTGGAGTTGATTTTTATTTCTGGTGAGATAAAGTGGTTCAATTTCATTCTTCTGCATGTTTCAACCCAGTTTTCCCAGCACCATTTATTGAAGAGAGCCTCCTTTTTCCATTTAATCCTTTGGGCCCCCTTATCAAAGATTAGATGCCCATAGGTGTTGGGATTTACTTCTGGGCTTTCAATTCTGTTCCACTGGTCTGTGTGCCTATTTTTGTTCCAGTACCATGCTGTTTTGATGATGATGGCTTTATAATATAGTTTAAGGTCTGGGAGTGTGATGCCTCCATTTCTGTTTCTTTTCCTTAAGATGGTTTTGGCAATTCTAGGTGTTTTCAGGTTCCAGATAAATGATTGTAGTGTTTTTTCTATTCTCTTAAAGAAGCTTGGTGGAACTTTGATGGATATTGCATTAAATTTGTATATCGCTCTGGGGAGAATATTCATTTTGATGATATTTATTCTTCCAATCCATGAGCATGGGATATCTTTCCATTTCTTGGTATCAGTTTCTATTTCCTTGAGTAGCGACTCATAGTTTTCAGTATACAAGTCTTTCACTTCTTTGGTCAACTTTATTCCTAGGTATTTGATTGATTTTGCTGAAACAGTAAATGGGAGTGATTTCTGAATGTCTTCTTCTTCAGATTTAGTGTTTGCATAAAGAAATGCCACTGATTTTTGTACATTGATTTTGTAGCCTGATACCTTGCTATATTGCCTAATAACTTCCAGTAATTTTCTACTGGATTCTTTAGGTCTTTCTATGTATACTATCATATCATCTGCAAATAATGAGAGCTTGACTTCTTCCCTTCCAATCTGTATCCCTTTGATTTCTTTCTCTTGCCTGATTGCTATGGCAAGAACTTCCAATACGATGTTGAAGAGTAACGGTGACAGTGGACAGCCCTGTCTAGTCCCCGATCTGAGGGGGAATGCTTTCAGCTTCTGTCCATTGAGTATGATGTTGGCTGTAGGTTTGCTATATATAGACTCCACTATCTTGAGGAATTTCCCATCTATTCCCATTTTTTTGTAGAGTTTTGAGCATGAATGGGTGTTGGATTTTGTCAAAGGCTTTCTCTGCATCTATTGAGATAATCATGTGGTTTTTGGCTTTGCTTTTATTGATGTGGTGAATGACATTGATTGACTTACGGATGTTGAACCAGCCTTCCATTCCTGGGATGAATCCCACTTGGTCATGATGAACAATCTTTTTGATGTGTTGCTGTATCCTGTTGGCCAAGATCTTGTTTAATATTTTGGCATCTATGTTCATCAGAGATATTGGTCTGTAGTTTTCCTTTTTTGTTCTGTCCCTATCAGCTTTTGGTATCAGGGTGATGTTGGCTTCATAAAAGGTGGAAGGGAGTATTCCTGTTTCTTCAATCTTATGGAATAGCTTAAGAAGTATGGGTATTAACTGTTTCCTGAAAGTTTTGTAGAATTCGTTTGTGAAGCCATCTGGTCCAGGACTTTTGTTGTTGGGGAGATTCTTAATAGCGGTTTCAATTTCTTTGTCTGTGATTGGTGCATTTAGATTTTGTAGTTCTTCTTGGTTCAGTTTTGGAAGTGCATAGGTTTCTAGGAATTATTCCATTTCTTCCAGATTCTCTAGCTTGGTGGCATAGAGTTCTTTATAGAAGTTTCGCAGGATTCTCTGGATTTCTGTGGTGTCAGTTGTGATATCTCCTGCATCGTTTACAATTCTATTAATTTGAGTCTTGTCTCTTTTTTGTTTGGTGAGTCTGGCTAGGGGTTTGTCAATTTTGTTTAATTTTTCAAATAACCAACATTTGGCTTCATTGATCTTTTGTATGGTTCTTTTATTTTCGATGTTGTTTATTTCTGCTCTAACTTTAGTGATTTCTGTCCTTCTGGTTGCTTTAGGGTTCCTTTGTTCCTCTTCCTCTAAGTCCTTGAGGTGTGCAGTAAGGTCGTTCATTTGGGCTTCTTCTTGGTGTTTAATATGTGATTTTATGGCTCTAAGTTTCCCTCTCAGTACTGCTTTAGCTGTGTCCCAAATATTTTGATAGGTTGTGTCTTCATTTTCATTAGTTTCCTGGAACATTTGAATTTCCTGTTTGAGTGAGTCTCTGACCCAGTGGTTCTTAAGGAGCATGTTGTTTAGTTTCCAAATTCTATGTCTTTTAATAATTTTCCGTTTGTTGTTAAAAGTTAGTTTTACTCCACTGTGGTCTGAGAAGATACTTGGGATGATTTCAATGCTCTTGAATTTATTGATGCTGTCTTTGTGGCCTAACATGTGGTCTATCCTTGAGTATGTGTTATGTGGATTTGAAAAGAAGGTGTATTCCAGTTTTTTGGGGTGGAGGAGTCTGAAAATGTCCAGGAGGTCTAGTCTGTCAATCTCTTCATTCAATTCTCTTGTATCTTTATTGGTTTTCTGCTTTGTTGATCTGTCTAAGTGTGAGAGTGGGGTATTGAAGTCTCCCACTATTATTGTATTACTATTGATGTATTTTTGAAATTCTTTCAGTAGATGCTTAATGTATTTAGATGGTCCCTCGTTGGGTGCATAGATGTTAATAATTGTTAAGTCTTCTTGGCTGATTGATCCTCTAATCATTATGTAATGTCCTTGCCTATCTTTTATTGCTTTATTTAATTTAAAATCTATCGTGTCTGAGATGAGAATGGCTGTTCCTGCCCTTTTTTGTGGACCGTTAGCCTGTATGATAGTTTTCCATCCTTTCACTTTAGTCTGTGTTTATCTTGTTGTGACAGATGGGATTCTTGCAAGCATCATATGGTAGGATTATGTTTTCTGATCCATCCCCCCACCCTGTGCCTTTTGATGGGTGAGTTTAAGCCATTGACATTTATTGATATTATGGATTTAATGTATTGTAGTGACATTGTTCTAAAAAACAATTTGTTTACTCTGATATATTGCAAGTATTATAGTAATGTTCTTGTTTATAAGAGGTCTTTTAGTACCTCTTTCAGGGTCGGCTTGGTGATGGTTGCCTCCTTTAACTGTTGTTTGTTTAAGAAGGTTTTGATCCCTCCATCTAGCTTGAATGAAAGTCTAGCAGGATATATTATCCTTGGTTGAAACCCTTTTTCATTCAGGGCTCGATAGATATCTTGCCACTCCCTTCTGGCTTTTAGAGTTTGAGTGGAGAAAATCTGCAGATAATCTTATGGGTTTTCCCCTGTATGTGACTTTTTGTTTCTCTCTTGCAGCCTTTAGGATCCTTTCTTTATCCTTACTTCTTCTCATTGTGACTATGATGTGTCTTGGTGTCTTCAGGTCTGGGTTGATTCTGTTTGGTACTCTCTGGGCCTCTTGAACCTTGATATCCTTTCTGTTATTCAGGTCTGGGAAGTTTTCTTGTATTATTTCCTCTAGAATGTTTGCTTCCCCTTGCTCTCTTTCTTCCTCTGGCAGGCCAATTATACGAATGTTACTTCTTTTGAGATCATCCCATATGTCTCTGTTGTTGTTTTCAATGTCTCTCAATCTCTTTTTAAGCTCTTTCACCTCTTTCTTAGTTTTCTCTAACTCATCCTCTGTCTGACTAATTCTGTTTTCTGCTTCTGTTAGTCTGCTTTCCCTTGCCTCAGATTCTTTCTTCATTACAGCTATTTCAGCTTTCAGTTCTCTAATTGCCTCAAGATAATCAGTATTTTCCTTGGGGGTCTCAACTGTTGTTTCCCTAATACTGCCATTCCTTTCCTCCAATGTTGTTTTCATTTCTGTGATTAATAAGTTTATTATTGCTTGCATACTTTTCTTATCTATGGTTACTTCTGACTGATTTGTGGTTTCTTCTGGGCTCTTGTCTTCATTCATTGGGGTAGCAGTTTTATTTGTTTTTAATCTACCCATTTTTTTTTATTTATGTGTTTCTCTCTTTTATGCTCTGTTGTTCCTCAGTTGTTGTGTCTTGAGTACAAGTAACATTGTACTAAATGCCTTTATGACAATTGCACTCACCAACCTCCGGAATTACAGTAGCAACTGAAGTAAGTATTGAAGTAGTTTAATCGTTACCAGTTAGCCAAACAATTTCTCCAGTCCGTGAAAAAATAGTAACCAAATCCCAGTGAAGAAAGAGAAAAGAAAGAGAGGATAGCAAGAATAGACAGTTATGCAAATCTACTATCCAGTGTATATTCTAGGGGTAACAAGAGGGGAAAGGGAACTAGAGCAGAGATACACACATAGAGAGTCCACTCTGAGTCAGATTTCTTCCCCAAAGTAATTCACAAATTCAGCAAGGCAAAGAAGAAAGAAGTGTATGACAAGATTAAAAAAAAAAGAGAGAGAGAGAGAGATAAGAGAGAGAAAAGGGAGAAGATAAGAAGAAGAGTTGTAATTAAAGAGCAGTGCAAGGAACTTCCCAAATGTGTATCAGTGAATTAAAAAAAAAAAACACCCTGTTTGGTGCTATGGGGTATCCTGCTAGGAGCTGGTCCTAGGGACTGCTTATGGGGGGGAGGCGGTGGGAAGGATGTATGCTTGAAAATTAAAAGGAAGAAAAAAGAATTTTTTTCCCTACTCTAATTCTTAACCCAAATTAAGTTATAGTCACCTCCTTGGTGTCTAAGGACTCCTTATTGGCTGGCCTGCTAAAGGCAGAAAATCCTATTGTCTCCAGGGGAATGTGTTCGGAGCTCAGAGGCTAGCAGCTTCTCCGTCCACCATCTTCCGGGAAACCCCCCCCTCCAGACTTTTTTAAAGGATTTCTCAAAAATGAAAACTAGCTCCAAGTCCTTTGATCCAATGAGAGCTATACTCAAGAAGTCTTTGGATCCGCCCTCAGGGTCGCGGTGGACCCTGGAGACTCCCAAGAGAAAGCCCCCGAGCTAAAGTGCTCTCTCCGGGTCCTCTGCAACCGGTGGAGGAGCCGCCTTCCCGGGTGGAGGACAATGCCCGGCGCACTCGCCTTGCCCGGCGCCGCCTGGGAAGTCTGGAGCCCCGCTAGTCCGTGTCACCTTTACTCTAATTCTTAACCCAAATTAAATTATAATCACCTCTTTGGTGTCACCCCTTATTGACTGGCCTGCTAAAGGCAGAAAATCCTACCGTTGCCGACGATGCGATCAGAGCGCTCGCTGTTAGCAGCTTCTCAGTCCGCCATCTTCCTCTCGACACCGCCTAATCTCATTTTCTATTTCTTTGAATAGCATTTCATAGTATTCAGTATACAAGTCTTTTACTTCTTTTTTATTTTTTTATAAATTATTTTAATCTTTATTGGATAGAGAAAGCCAGAAATCGAGGTGGAAGAAGGTGATTGAGAGGGAGAGAAACAGAGAGACACCTGCAGCATTGTTGCATCACTCTCAAAGCTTTTCCCCTGCAGGTGGTGACTGGGGGCTTGAACCTGGGTCCTTGCGAATTGTAATAAGTATGCTCAACCAGGTGCGCCACCATCTGGCCCAAGTCTTTCATTTCTTTGGTCAGTTTATTCCTAGACATTTTATTGATTTTGCTGCAACAGTGAATGAGAGTAAATTCTGGATATCCTCTTCTTCGGATTTAGTGTTTGAATAAAGAAATGACACTGATTTTTGTACATTGATTTTGTAGCCTGACACCTTGCTATATTGCCTAATAACTTCTAGTAGCTTTCTGTATATGTATACTATGTGTGTGTACTATACTATACTATAGTATGTATACTATCATATCATCTGTAAACAGTGAGAGCTTGACTTCTTCCCTTCCAATCTGCATTCCTTTGATTCCTTCATCTTGCTTGGTTGCTATATAAACTCAGTTTTATTTGATAGGACAGAGAGAAGTTTAGAGAAGATGGGATATAAAGGGAGAGAGAAGATAGACACCTGACCTGCAGCATTTGCTTCACCACTTGTGAAATTTCACCCTGCAGGTGGGGACTGGAAGTTCACACTCAGATCCTCATGCATGCTAATTTGTGTGCTTGACTAGCTGAGACACTGTCTGGCCCCTGTGGCCATATTTTTAATGCTTTGAAAAGTAAGGATTGTGTATTATTTCAGCTGGCCAGAGCACTGTTCATCTCCTGAGGATCAAAACAGAGGCCTCTCACATGGAAGTCCCGTGTCCTGCTGCTGTGCTGTCTCCCTGGCCCAATAATTTTCTATCTTACTTTCAATCAAATAGTTTATGAGGCAATGCTTTGTTTGGTAATTAAAAGCTGTGTGCTGGTTTTTGAAATGCATGAATATGTTTACTTTTCCACTAGTCCATTTTCTTGGCAAACAGAGTTTATGAAGCAGCTGGTGAAAAATGGACCCTTTTTTTTTTGAGTGGAGCATCTTGGACAAAGATGATAGGATTAGAAAAGGCTTTTATACAGAACTCTCACTTCTCTACCCCAAAAATAATTTTTAGCCATACTCCCAGTGGGGGAGAAGTGGTAGAGGGAAGATGATCAGAGGGCTCTGAACTCCAACTCCATCAGGACCCATAAAGAGAAAAAGAAATAGGAGGGAGTTGGGCGGTAGTGCAGCGGGTTAAGCGCACATGACGCAAAGCACAAAGGTTGCTGTAAGGATCTCGGTTCAAGCCCCCAGTTCCCCACCTGCAGGGGAGTCCCTTCACAGGTGGTGAAGCAGGTCTGCAGGTGTCTGTCTTTCTCTCCCCCTCTCTGTCTTTCCCTCCTCTCTGTCTCTCTGTCCTATCCAACAACAACTACAACAATAAAATAATAAGGGCAACAAAAGGGGATAAATATAAATATATATATATATATACATACATATATATATATATATATATATATAGAGAGAGAGAGAGAGAGAGAGAGAGAGAGATGCTGGATGTGATGGGTGTTTGTGACTTGGATAGGAAGAGAAGATGGGACCTGTGAATTATATGCCAATATAGACAGTTGTAAAAATAATAGTTAACCCATATCTACAAGCTTAGGAAAACTGCTATAGCTTACAATGGAGGGATTGGAGATTCAGAACTCTGGTGGTGCGAATGGTGTGGAGTTATACCTCTGTTGTCTTGTAGTTTTATAAATCAATATTAAATCACTAATAAAAAATTAAAAATATTTTTAATTTAATAGACTATTTAAAATCATCCCATTATTTATTGAAATATTATTAAACATAACTTTACCATGAAGTGGTTTATTTCCATCCAGTGAATATATCTTGTATACAGTAGGAATTTTTTTCTAAACAGGTCCTGTGTCTCTCTTATAAAGCATAGCGCATGCTTCTTTTGACCTTTTGATGGTTAGCTCAGTTTTTAGCTTTTTTTTTTTTTTAGTTCTGAAAACTCTATTTGCAATTCATTTTTTAAAAACTTCCAACTTCTTTCTAATCTCAGCTTTTCTCTTCTCTCAAGGGTATTTGCAGAACATGTTCAAATAAGCATACAGACCATCCTTTATTTTTAGATATTAATTGAAAATCAATAAAGGAGAAATTAAAAATTAAAATCCCATCATGCAGCCCTTTTATCTGAGATAAACTGTTCTTTGTGATTTCCTGTCAGTGCTCCATAACTTCCTCACATGCTACAGTGCAACTGGTATGCATCTTTCTTCCTAGTCATTATAGCTTTTCCTAGTCCAACCCCTTAGGAGTTGTTTTTAATCACAAGCTTCATTAGCTTACAGTTTCCACCTACTATGTGCTGATTGTATAATCACCTACTATATAGAATTCATCTATGATGTACGAATATGCCCCAAACCTATATGTGATAATATTCAGAGACAGGACACATAGGTCCTAAAGATGAGGTCCCTGTGATGGGATGAGTACCATATAAGGAGAATTGTCAGAGGTGCTCTTGATCTCTTTTTACCATATGCAAATATAGAGAGGAGGGTGAGTGCATACAGACAGCAAGAGTGTTCTCACTCAAAACAAATCATGTTGGCACCCTGGCCTTAGATTTCTAGCTTCCAGAACTGTGAGAAGATGTGTTTCTTTGGATAAGTCACCCAACCCATTATGTTTTATTATAGTAGCTTAATAAACTGATGGTGGGGTGGGTTAGGGAGAGGGAGATAGAGAAAGAGACAGTGTGAGAGAAAGAGACTGACTGCCTTTTTACGTAGTGGGGGCTTGACTCAAGCCTGTGTTGCATACCTAGCTAAGCAGTGCACTGTCCTAGTTATATATTCCACCTGCCCTGAGCTAAGAACTATCTATCTATCTATCTATCTATCTATCTATCTATCTATCTATCTATCTCTCTTTCTATATATAAATGGATACTAGGTCAGTTTAACTCTCTACTTTTTTCCGTGCCCACACTTGACTGGATTGTTGTTGCAAATTTTGAGGTTTTCAAAGGCCTGGTAATCAATCTATTTCTAATCATTTCAATACTACCTAGAGACGATTAGAGTTAGAGTGAGAGAAATCAGTGACTATTTTAATCTTTTTTTATACTCTTTTCAAATTCTGTCTCTGTTTTCATCTTGTAACAAAAATCTACCTTTTTTAAAAAAAAAATTATGGAAGGGACTGTTTTATGTACAGAAACATACACCAGGAGACTGAATTCTTATGTTTCACAACTTCATGATCTGGTTGTGTGATGTTGGAAAAAAATCTCTTCTCTGAGATATTTTTTTTCAAGTCTAGAAAATGGGAAGATGTTTTCTGTGTCATAAGAAATTCTGAAATGAGCTGAACTATAATTACTTGGGACATAACATATAATGAAGTGATATCGATTATTGTGTTTGCATAAAATAGAAAATGTGACAGTTCTTCAAATGTCTCACTGTAATACCTTTACCTTTAACTTTGTATTTTTAAAGATATTAATTGATTTATTTTTATCAAGGGCACTGATAAGTGCTATGTACTATTGCTACACCATTTCCTTGGTTAAACATATTTATATTATTGTCCATTTTATGTTTTTATTACAGTGTCACTAATTCTTGCTCAACCCATAGTGCCTCTTTACTTATATGATGCCTTTGTGAGGCCTTGTTCTGCAAATACACCCACTGTCTCCTCTACCATAATATTATTTCTCTTTTCTCTATTCTTTCTGATAGCCTTTGAACCTAGAAAGGATTCTCCCATATTTAAATTTATTTATTTATTTATTTATCCCCTTTTGTCGCCCTTGTTGTAGTTATTCATGTTGTTGTCATTGTTGGATAGGACAGAGAGAAATGGAGAGAGGAGGGGAAGACAGATGGGGAGAGAAAGATAGACACCTGCAGACCTGCTTCACCACCTGTGAAGCGACTCCCCTGCAGATGGGGAGCTGGGGGCTCGAACCGGGATCCTTCCACCAGTCCTCCCAGATTCTCCCACATTAAAAGTAAGATTCGTCACAGCTCTCATTATCATTCTATCTTGTTTCTTTTCTTCAAAACACCCACACTAATGCTAAGTTTTGCTACTTCAGATTCAGCTTAGATGTTACTTCTAGAAATCCTTCAATAATTCTTAAAAACTAGTCGAGAACTTAAGAACTAACTTAAAAACTAGTCGAGATGTCTTCTCCTGTCTTTCCTTAGCACAGTGCTCCTTTCTGTCAAAGCACATATCATGCTAAAATGGCCTCTTTGCTTGTATATGTCCTCAAAAAATATCACTAGCTTTCTCAGGAGAAGGATCCTGTATGTATCTTTTTATAATCACACCTTCAATACTCTGCACAGCATTTGGGATATAGTGGGCATTAATAACCACTTGCTAACTGAGTAAAAACAAACAGATAAAGCTTAAAGGAAAATAACAGGAAAACTTGAAAATATTAGAGATTTTAAAACCATTGTCTTGACCACTTGTTGACTTGCACATTTCCTTAAAGCTCAGTTAGAATTTCTGTGATAAATTTTTAAAGTTAACAAAGTATAGATCTGATGCTGCAGAGGAGGCCTAATGTTAATCCTTATGTGAAATATGATTTAAGAGTAATTAAATCGCTTGTGCACTTTTGAACTTACTGAATTGCTTTTTCATCTTCTATCTGCAGTCAGACTTAATTTCTCCCATGTGTAATAATGGTAAAAGGCCAGAAACGGGGAAGATCTTTCCCCTTCCTTTTCTCCTTTAATTTACAAATAACATCCTTACAATTCCCCATCTTCAGAATGGATTCAACATTACTTATTCAGGGGACTTGGAACGTTCTGAGCATGACATAGAATATATTGAGGGTACTATAAAGCATAGACAATTGTGGGAGGCAAAGTACTCTAGAGGATATGTCAAACTTCCTCCTTTTGTTTTGTCATGGAAATGGAAAGGGCTGAAGATTGGGAGCACCCTGGAGAACGCAGTGTACTAGTTTGACTTATAAGAGTTTATGGAAGCTGTGCTCACTGAGTTAAGTTATATTACTGGGCTCTAAGGGCACAGAGGATGCCCTGTGGCCAATAAAATGTTTTAACATTTCCTCACTCATGGTATCTACTTCCTTTTTAAAATTGCACCTGTCACAAAAAAATCCATAATGACTATAGCAAAAGAAATAGTGGAGTTGATAGGTATATGTGACCACAAACAAATCATTTTCTCTGTTTTGATTCTCAGACCTAGATCTTTATTATTGAGACTTTTTTTCACCATCTGAATCATCAGAAACCTCAGAGGCAGGAAAGCTACTTTTTCCCAGGAAGTAATTTTGAAGTAGTAGACATTAGAGAAAAAAAAAAGATTAAAATGCAACATGAGGAACCACAAAATGCCTTCTTATTCAAGTGGGTAGTTTACAGTTCAATTAGTAACATTGTATTTATTCCAATATTCCTAATAGATATTCTCATAATATGACCCATCTATTCTCTAGGGCCATCTGTCCTTTCTTCCACTCCTCTGGAGAATAACTTCAAAAAAAGTCAGGTGTCTGTCTCTTTATTGTGTTGTATGTTCAAGAGGCAGAGAGGAAACAAAATAAAACAACAGGTTGGCCTGATGATATTGTTTGGGGCAGTGAATTGATTTGAAAAAATAACCAGAGAAAGATGCCATTTTTTGACCTTTTAGACTGTGGGAAATTATATGGCATAATTTGCTATATAAAATATTATTTTTATAAACTGAATATATTTGTTGATAAGTCTGAAGCTGAGTCCAGGTTTTTGGAAAAAAAGTGTGACTTGCAGATAGCATTAATTTTTGTATATGTGCACAGGAACACTTTATTTAGACATTTTAGTTGCATGCAATGTGTATATGCATATATGTCAGCTGTATGCTGATTCATGTATATATGTACTAATACCTACACCCACATACATTTACATGACTATAATATGTACTTGTACACATATACCTTTCAACATACAAACTGTGGAAATTTTGAAACAGTTTTTTTTTTCAAAGTTTTTAACACGTTAAGCTGTTAAGTATATTTAATATTTTCTTATGAGGGTATATTGGTCATAATAAGTTTATGTTGGGTCATTAGGATGGCAATGTACTCGGGGAATGAAAAATTGATATTTTGATATACAGGTGGTTTTCACCAAAGTCAAAATATATGAAAGAATAACTTCATATTTATTAATCTTTTCATTTCCTTCTTAGTTTGCTTTCTCCTGAATGTGTGTCCGTGAGTTCTTATGTCATTTTTGACAGTGAATGAGCTAGTGAGTTCTTATGTCATTTTTGACAGTAACTGAGCTAGCTATAAGTATTTAGTCTAATCATTGTCCTGCCACTACTCACTTGGGGCACATATATTACTTTTGGATTAGGTCAAGGCTAAAGCAATAGAAATGTAATGTGATTACTAGATTTAGTGATTTGTATCCCTAATAGAACACAGAGAAAACATTGAGATTATAGTCTCTGTGAGAAGGTAACAGCAACACCAATCCAGCTCTTTTGTCATGAAATCTTTACTTACTGATGAGTTCCACACAGTTTTGAGTCTAAAATGGAACACTGGAGTTCCTCATCTTCTCCACAGGTACTTCACATTCCCTTGATAAGGCTTTGGGTTTATAATCTCTGTGGCCAGACCAAACAGACTTGCCCTAGATATTCACCAGTATTTAAATGAGCAAAGAAAACGGTGAACAGTACGGAGAAGATATACTTTAAGGGTGTCTCTATGCACAGATCCATTCACAGTCACTGTTGCACTTTAGCCACTAAGTGTTTAATTTCTAACTTAATAAAATTACCAAAATGTGGATCTTAAATAGAGAGGTGTTTAAGAAGCCTCTCTTTGGCAGACTGGGAGTATGGACCGACCAGTCAACGCCCATGTTCAGCGGGGAAGCAATTACAGAAGCCAGACGTTCTACCTTCTGCAACCCTCAATGACCCTGGGTCCATGCTCCCAGAGGGCTAGAGAATGGGAAAGCTATCAGGGGAGGGGGTGGGTTATGGAGATTGGGTGGTGGGAATTGTGTGGAGTTGTACCCCTCCTACCTTATGGTTTTGTTAATTAATCCTTTCTTAAATAAAAAATTTAAAAAAAAGAAGAAGAAGAACAGAAAGGGGGGGGGGGGGAAAAGAAGCCTCTCTTTGGGAGTGATGGCTATCAACTGCATGTAAACCACACTTGGAGACTGCAATAGTACTTAGAATAGAAGAGCATCTGCTCCTGGACCTATTAATTTTGCTGCTTATACAAACTCTGCAATGCAGACTACAAGCAGGACTAACAGGGAGGGCTTCAGAGCCCACTGCTGTTGGCCTCAGTGGAGGGAGGGGTGCAGGGCTATGGAAACCATTTCTAAAAGCCACTTTAAGGCACTAATGCCCAGCATCTGTTTGCTAATATCACTTTATCACTCTGCTAAGCTTTGTCCAGTTTATTCAGTCTAACGGAGATAATGAACATGAAATCTTTAGGGTAGCTAAGGACATTTCCTAATGAATATAAGAACCTCAGAAATGGAAATGATGATAATGGATTCAACAGTGTTCTTTGAATCACTGGACCAAGTAAATTGGACATGACATAACAGCTTCTTGTTTTTTGCCAGAGACTCACTCTGGCTCCTTAGAGAGGAATTCAATCATTTCTGTTTTAGTCAACTCTTCATCAGCTGTTTGAATTACTTGATGAATTGTTACAATGAGTATCCTGGGGCCTGGATTTTTTTGTGACTACTTTAGGGTGCTTGTCTCTGTAATAAAAAGAATTGAGAATGTTGGGGCTAAGCATATTCGCCTTGCCAAAACGTGCATGCTATGTGTAATGAAGGAATCTGCCTAGTGTGTATCTTTTAGGAGTTGCTTTCATTTTTTTTTTTTTATGTCATTGACCAATATCAAGGAAAACAGTGTGGTAGAGCATGCCACCAGTCTCGGAGATTCATCAGCAACTGTAAAATAATTCTAAATCTTAAAATTATAACACAATCTTCCAGTATCCTCTCTTTTACATAACAGTGGTAATAATAATAATTTTTCTTTTTTAAAAAATATTTTGTCTTTATTTGTTTATTGGATAGAGACAGCCAGAAATGGAGAGAGAAGGGGAGATAGAGAGGGAGAGAGACAGAGAGTCACCTACAACACTGCTTCATGACTCTCAAAGCTTTTCCCCTGCAGGTGGAGTGTGGGTGCCTGAACCCATGTCCTTGCGCATTGCAACATGTGCACTCAACCAGGTGTGCCACCACCTGGCCCCAGCAATAATTTGTGCCTCAATAATAATTTGTTCTTTTTTAAAATTGCTTTTATTGTCTTTATTTATTTATTGGATAGAAACAGCCAGAAATCGTGAGGGAAGGGGGTGATAGAGAGGGACAGCCAGAGAGACACTTGCAGCACTGCTTCACCTCTCATGAAGCCTTGCAGGTGGGGTCCAGGGACTCAAACATAGGTCCTTGCTCATTGTAACATGTGCACTTAACCAAGTGCGTCACCACCAGACCCCAATAATTTGTTCTTATACAGTGTTAATTACCAGCTTAAAAAATCTATCTCCTTTACATAAGATAACTTACGTAATTATTACAATGAAAAGCTACAGGTAGATATATAATACCTATTATATATCTATTATATATCTACAAGTAGATATCTATAATAGATATATAATTATTAGTATTATAATTATTAGTATCTATTATAAGATATTATAAGTATTAGTATCTATTATATATTAGATATTATAATTATTAGTATCTATTATATAATTATTAGTATCTATTATATAATATCTCTGCTTTACAAGTGGGGAAACTGAAATCCACAGAGGTTCAGAAACAGTCCAGATCGCAAATTATCTGGTGTAGAGCTGAGATTTGAACCAATGCTCCAGAACTTATGTTTGGCACCACTCTGTTCCACTACCTCTTGGAGATTCATAGCACAATCAGATCATTAATGTTGCAGATGCATTACATAGAAGTGTACAGGGAAATCAGAAAACTCTTCAGCAGTCACTGAAATCTATCAATGTTTATTTACTAATGATACTCTATTAAAGTTGCTTAATGCACACAGCCTCTATGTGCAAAAATACAGTATCTGTATTTTGATACTGCAAGGAACAGAAGTGCCTTTGGTTATGATGTACAATCAGGCCTTGGATTAAAATTTTTTTTAAAAAAGGAAAGGAAAAAGCTTAAATAATAGGATAAAGTTGCATATTCAAGCTCTAGGCTCAGAGTAAAAATGTCGATGTGTAACCATGTCTTAGGGAGAAGGGGAACTTTGTTCAGCTTTCTTCATTGTTTGGGAGATACTTAGGCCCTTGTGATCTGCCTCCAGGAAGGTGTGCTTTTCATCTCCTCATTAGCTTTGCATTCTTTGCCTTGGTCCATCCTTGTTCTGACTGTTTTCACCTCTGCTGCTACTAACTGATTCTGTCTTTACTTGTTTCCCATTCAGATTCCCTGAGAGAGAGGTTGTTTTGGTTGAATTGTGCCCAGCCACCCAAAGAGTTGAGTTTTCTTGTTTGTTAGTTTTTCCAGGCAGAATCCTGTGACGGCCTAGAAAGCCAGAATCTAGCCTTTCTCCAGACAGCGATGCCTGAAGTTAACCACTTATGCAGAAGGCATTTCCAAGCCAGTTCCTCAGAGAAAACTAAGAATACTTAGACACTCAACATATTCTGTCTAGTTCACACCTCTATATATGCCCCCCTGAATTATGTGAATGCTAGTCAGTCTACAATTTTCCCCAATTAAGCTCATTACTAATTACAGCCAATAAGTTCCTGTTTAAAGCTTAATAACTCTCCTAAAAAATAATTCAGGTCAAATTATTACCTAAGCACTAGACTTGAAGATGTTTTATGCAATAGCTATAAGTTTAAGTGCAAATAACCAAGTCTTTGTATTATTTTTTCTTTCTTTTTTATGTAAAATCAATTTTTCCCCTCATATTAATTAAATAGTGATTTATATGACTAAATATTAATAGGAGTGTACATAAACACCATTCCCACCACCAAAAGACTGTGTCCCATTCCATCCTCCAAAGAAGTGGCTCACTACATTCCTGTCCCACATCTTGGAATCCGAATCTATGCCCAGAATTTGGTGTCGTGCGAAGATAATAGCAGTTTTGAAACCAAAGAAAGACCCAACACTGGCCGCCAGCTATAGACCAATTTCTCTCCTCTCCGTGTGTTACAAACTCCTTGAGAGGCTGCTTCTGTCAAGTATTTCTCCTCTTACAGAGAAATTCCTATCAC
This sequence comes from Erinaceus europaeus, assembly GCF_950295315.1. Classification (NCBI taxonomy): domain Eukaryota; kingdom Metazoa; phylum Chordata; class Mammalia; order Eulipotyphla; family Erinaceidae; genus Erinaceus; species Erinaceus europaeus. Next base: position 12,317,841 of record NC_080180.1, on the reverse strand, counting down.
CCGCCCAAGCTGGTTTCCACCCAGGAAGATCTACCTGCGAACAAGCCCTGGCCCTCTCAACTTACATTGAAAATGGATTCCAGAAGAATTTAAAGACGGGTGCTGTCTTTGTTGATCTCACAGCAGCCTATGACACGGTCTGGCACCGTGGTCTCCTAGTCAAGATCTCAAGATGCCTGCCTCCATGGGTGGCCAACACTATATCGTTTCTTCTCCAAAACAGAAGATTCCGGGTGCATCTGGGTGACAAGTCTAGCAGATGGAGACCTGTATCAAGTGGCCTCCCCCAGGGCTCTGTTCTGGCTCCTACACTATTTAATATTTACATCAATGACCTTCCAGAAACTTCTTCAAGGAAGTTCAGCTACGCCGATGACATCTGCTGTGCAACTCAGGCATCCAAGTTTGACATCCTCGAGGAAACACGAAAGATATGTCTCTGATATCTCATTACTGTAAAAAATGGCGACTAATCCCTAGCACTGCAAAAACGGTATCATCTGTTTTCCATCTACACCATGCCTCTGCCTCGCGTGAGCTTAATGTGCAGCTTGGCGATACGAGAATCCGGCATGAAGCCCAGCGAGTCTATCTTGGCGTTACTCTCGATTGCACCCTGTCATTTCACGAACATCTCATAAAAACTGCAGCAAAGGTGGGCGCGAGGAATAACATCATTGCAAGACTGGCCGGCTCCTCATGGGGCGCGAGCGCTTCCACACTACGATCATCATCTCTGGCATGATGCTATTCCACTGCAGAATACTGTGCCCCAGTATGGTTCCGTAGCCCCCATGTCCACTTGGTCGATTCCAAATTATATTCCTCCATGAGGATCATTTCTGGAACCATCCGTTCCACCCCGGTTCCATGGTTGCCAGTTCTTAGCAACATCGCCCCGCCAGATATTCGTCGGGATGCGGCATCATCTAAGTTCATTTCCCACGTCTATGCTCGACCGGACCTGCCAATATACGCGGATATCTTCGCCCACCCTGTCCAACGCTTGACGTCTCGTCACCCAATCTGGTCCCCTCCGCCTACACTGAACTTCTCTGTTCCAGACTCTTGGAAACAGAGCTGGCAGTCAGCTGAGGTAAAGAACAAACACCTCATCACAGACCCCTGCGAGCGTCAACCCGGCTTTGACCTAGCACGTTATGATTGGGCCCTCCTCAATCGCTATCGAACAGGCCATGGCCGGTGCGCCGCTATGTTCCATCGCTGGGGAGCCAGAGACGACCCGAACTGCCCCTGCGGCTCCAGACAGACTATGACCCACATAGTCAACGACTGCCACCTCTCCAGATTCAAAGGAGATCTCGAAACTTTACATCAGGCTCAACCTGACGCTGTTGACTGGCTACAGAAGAAGGGCAAACGCTAGAAGAAGAAGAAGATTCCATCCTCCCCCTAAATCCCTGCCCCATATATTTTTTTCTTATGAAGACCTTTGAATTGAGAGCAGATGTGCCTTTCACTGGAGAACAAGAAATTTAATATTGAAGTCAGTTCTTTCAAATGAGGCTTTAATAATTCACTTTCAGTAACATTGTTTTTTTTTATTTGATTACTAATAGAGCAGTCAACTTTCTCAGTAATTCTAAGGTCTCATATACCTTTCACATCTTAAGACTGTGGCATGAACACTGGCAAATGGTCTGCTTGCTATTCAGTGGCACTTCCTGATCCTCTGTTCACCTTGGCTTTTCTCACCGGCTGTTATCTTTTATCCCCTGGATCCTGGTGACAGTTAAGACTGCTGTGTGATTTCAAATACTTAGGAAAATGATCTGTTGGGGGAAAGAGAGGAGTGGAAATGGAAATAAAAATGACTTGTGGTGAGCTTTCTCAGAAAGCAGACATCTATGTTAGAATATCTTTAAAAATTTTTCTTCCCTTTGTTAAAGTCTGATGTCTTTTGAAATCACAGGTTTTATTATTTTTATTTTGTTTTATTAGTGTTTTAATAATGATGGACAGGATTGTGGGATAAGAGGGCTATACTTCCATACAATTCCCACCACCAGCATTCCATATCCCACCCCATCCATTGGAAGGTTCCCTATTCTTGATCCCTCTGGGAGTGTAGACCAAAGATCTTTATAGGGAGCAGAAGGTAGGAGGTCTGACTTTTGTAACTGCTTCTCTGCTTGACATGAATATCGACAGGTTGACCCACAGCCCTTCCCTTCTTTCCTCCCTCCCTCCCTCCCTCCCTCCCTCCCTCCCTCCCTTCATTCCTTCATTCCTCCCTCCTTCCCTCCCTCCCTTCTTCACTTCCTTCCTTCCTTTCTTTCTCTTCTTTTTTGATTTTTAATTACCTTTATTTATTGGTTAGAGACAGACAGAAATTAAGAGGGAAGGGGATGATAGGAAGAGAGACACCTACTGCACTGCTTCACCACTTGCAAAAAAGTTTTCCTTCTGTAGATGGGGACTGGGGACTCAAACCTGAGTCCTTTTGCACTATAACATGTGCACTCAACCAGGTACACCACCACCCAGCACCCCCCCCCCCAGCCTCTTTCTATCTTTCCCTAGTAGGGTAGGGCTCTGGAGAGGTGGGGTTCCAGGACACATTGATGAGGTTGTCTGCCCAGGGAAGTCAGATTGGTGTCATAGCAGCATCTGCAACTTGGTGGCTGAAAACCATTAAGATATAAAGCAGAACAATTTGTTTAATATCAAGAACCTGAAAGTAAGGGTATAGAATATAACATTTGGGGTCTTCATGTTGGAAGAAGCTAGGAAGTCTATTTTTAGTATAGTCTGATGGGCCTGAAAATCACAGGTTTTCTAAATTGACTTACTTCTTGAATCTTGACAGTTGAAATTCAATTCAATGTGCTGTTTTTGCTTACAAAAGAATTTTATATTTGTCATTAAAATAAAAGGATATTTCCTGTATATTTCTGTTCTATCTACTCTGTGAAAGTACAACTCTATTTCCCCCAGCTGATACCTGGAAATGTATGGAGAATTGTCAGTTGTTACCAGATTCTGAATGAGTAGTGGAGATATAACTGTGCTAGACAGTGGTAGAAATGCTTTAAAACCCATAGCAAAAGGTGAAGGGAGAGGCTCACAAAGCATTCATAAGATGCAGAACTGGACTTGAAACTAGCTCACCTGCGTTTTCCTTGCCATGTGTGTGAGCCAGGTTTGAATTCCCAGAGCACATGAAGTGTGGGAGACTCTGGTACTGTGATGTCTCCTTCCATCCCTTGTCTCTCTCTATCTGAACAAAAAATATCTGCCTTGGTAGTGAAATCAGGCTTGTGCAAGCTCCCTTCTCCACAAAAAAATAAATACTGAAAAAAAAAGTAAAGTGAATTAGGAACTGGAAGTGTGGTCCTAAATTTTATCTCAACTCAAGATGAGTCACTTCAGCCCTCAGTCCTCAAAAATGTTAAGTATAACTTTAAGTATGACTTTCCCTCAGAGGTAGATGTGAGTTTGAAATGTTAACAGTAATATCATGCCATATGTAAAAACACTTATTTTTACTAGAAATATGTATTAAGGTGTTGAAACTCTACTAGCCAGTAGGGCATTACTAGAAGAGAAATAGTCCAAAACTAGAAATAACAGAGATAGCTGTTTTTCTTTTGAAGAAAGCAGAGAGAACACAGCATCGAGGCTTCTTTCAAGGTGAAGGGACCAGTCTCAGACCTGGGTCGTGCACCCAGCAAAGCAGCAGCACACTGTTCACGGGAGCTGTTTCACCAGCCCCAGAGATAATTTATCTTTAATTTACCCTTAACATCATAGAATAACGGTGAACACAGCCAGAGGAAGCTGTTAAAACAGTATATTTAGAATATTTAGAATTTGCTTACAGTGTCCTAGAGGTTTCTTGTGTTTCCTTCACATTTTTCAGGGAATTTGTCAGGGCAAAGAGGAAAGTCATTGGGATCAGACATTTTCTTCCACTGTTGCCATAAAAGAGGCTCATTTTACGAACTGTGTAGTCAGACAACTTCCAAGTATTTTATCAAAAGTTCCTTAACTACCATAGTCATACTTAACAGATTCATTTACAGATTAGATAGTTGGTTTGCAAGCTGATCTGTAATTCAGGCTTGTCTGTGATGCTAATTGCTAAAGAGCTGTTTCTCCACCTAGGCTGCACATGGGACCCCCTTTGAAAGAGGGGGCATCTCATTGCCAAACAGCTATCATCAGAGACTAGCCAGAGCTGAGAACAAGTCGCCACGAGTTGGAAACCATTTGGCCAGGTGGGAGGGAGTGTTGACTATGAGCAAGTCTTGACAGAGGAGTCGAATTTTGACAAGAAAAAAAAAAGAGAGAGAGACATTTTCAGTGATATAATGATAATCATTTATGGCATAGCCATCCCCATTTCAGATAAGAGAGAAGAGGGATCGGTGGGAAGAGAGATTGCATGGCAGAAAGATTCAGAAATAACAACAAATATTAAATTCTGGCCACAGCACTGACTGCCTGAGATATGTGACCAAATTACTTTGCTCAAAGTAACTTTCACCTGAAAAATGGGAAGTAAAAGGCCCTGCTGATGGAGCTTAGTAAAGGCTAAGTGAGGAAAGTCTTGTCATTCATATTCATGGCACTCTGCGTTAGGGCAGAGAAGAGCTCTCAATATTTGGTGGCTCGAGCCATAATCACTATTTTCAGGTTAATATTATTCAAAGTTGAGGACAGTCACTAGATGGAGTCAGAGAATTATGTTGGGACTGGGAGGTGGCAAGTCTTGAAAGCCAGGGTAAACAGACTTTTTTTTTTCTCTTCTCGGTTATTGGAGCCTAAGACTATGAGTATGAGACTAAAACAACCGAGTGTTTGGTGAAGTATGTGTGCCTGTGTGTTAATATGTTCGGGCATGTGTGATGACATAGGCAGGGGGTGCTGTGAGGAAAGGAGACTGGAGATTTAGGAGACCAGTTGGGGCTTGTGCAAGTCATCCAGAAGTGAGGTTCCTGGACTACAGAAGTTTAAATAGATGAGAAAAAAAAAAAACAAACCTAAATGTTATATTGTTCAGTAAAATACTAGAAACTGATTTGACTTCCAAAGTAGCAGGGAAACCTAAAATAAAGAAGAGAACCAAAGTGACTAAAATAGTGACAAGAGAAATTGATGCCTCATTTGGAAGAAATGATGGTGAGGTCATCATAGGTTTCAAGTCTGAAGTAAAGGTTGAAAGGAAGTTTTAAAAATAGGGAGCAGTGAGATGAAAGTGTCAAATTTAGGCATGGAGAGGGGACTCAGATGTAATGAAAGCAGCTGGGTGACCCTCACAGAAGATTCCACAGGAGGAATGCCAAGTACAAGGATTGTTTGTGCCACACAGGTGAGTCAGGTTTTCCGCTGCAGCTTGTTCTCTATTTTTTAATTTCTTTTTAAAATGTTTTTTTTTCTACTATGTGTATAGTCTACAGATCCACTCATTCATTCATTTCATTGACTTTCTTCTTCATAGATTTTAAATGATTTATCATTTTCTTTCTATTTTTCTTTTTTAAAGAATTTGCTTATGGACACAAAATAGAACAGAGGAGAAAAAGAACCAGAGTATTCCTCTGGCACATGAGATTCTAGCAATTTAACTGAGAGTGCCTATGCTTCCAAGTTCACAGCCGACTCACTATGCCACCTCCTGGATTTCCTTCCTCATTTTTCATTTTCTGGGTATTCTCTGGTTACATAAACATATCACAATTACAGATGATTAAACTCCCCTTAAAAAGCATCAGAGAGTGAAGTGATGACAATTAAACCTAGTTTGTTCCATAGGATGTTTTGAGTAAGAAATTATATTCCTAAGGGATAAATTATTAACTTTGTAGGGAGTATTGGATGTCCACAAAATAATAACAAAATATATTTGCTCCATCAACATATTTATAACAAAAGAAATGATAAAATGCACTCCACAGTATTGCACATTTAGTGGACAGAGAAGGTTAGAACTTATTTGTTATTAAATAGAGACAGACAGAAATTGAGAGGGGGAGGAGAAGAGAGAGAGAGGGAAAGAGTCAGAGAGACACTTACAGCACTGCTTCACCATTTACGAAGCTTTTCCTCTACAGATGGGGACCAGGGGCCTGAACCCAGGTCCTTGTGCACTGTAATGTGTGTGCTTACCCACTGCACCACAGCCTGGTGTGGCCTGGAAGCTCTGTTTTCATTCTCTTACTCCCTTTCCTCCTCCTCTCCTGCCTCCTTTCATCCGAGTTTCTCTAAATCCCCTTGTTTCAGTCATGCTAGAACTTTACTGACTGCTCCTCATTCTCTTTAAGGTGCTCGTGATTCTGCACAAGTATTTCTACTAACTGAAGTGTCTTCCACTTCTCTGCTCCGGGGCTACATTTCGGCTTCCTTCAAACTAAAATTATTTCCCTCTCTTTATAGCCTTTACCTCTCCCAGTCTTTTCCTTCTTTTGTTTTCTGTTAGCAACTTGTATATAACTACTCAATTTGAATTAGATTATGTGCTTTATTTATCCTCCTAACAAGATGTTATTTGATTTATAAATAAACCTCTAGAGAATATCTGAAAATGTTTAGAATCACATTTTGTAACAATGGCTGGTGAGTATTGCTGACATTTGATGCCTGAATCCCAGGAATGGTAGCTACATGGCTGTATTTGGGGTACTGTCTACAATTATTTTTCTCAAGTGGTTAAAGGATAGCATTAACAATGCTGGCTTAGGTGGCTAGTTGGTGGTGCACCCAGTGGAGTACACACGTCACCATGCATAAAGCCTCCAGTCCCCATCCTTGGGGGAAGTTTCGTGAACAGTAAAGCAGTGGTGCAGTTACCCCCTTTTCTCCCCTCCCCTCTCAGTTTTTCTCTGTCCTATTAAATCATAATATTTTAAAAAGAAAATACTGGTCTAAACAGTGCTTGGCAAGTGGTTGCTACTATCAAGTGTATTATTGAGGTCAGTGTAGTATTTCTCCGATGACAGCAGCATCTGGCCATCTTGGAGGCAGGCTCAGTTCTGAGGTAATTTTTCAAACACTGTGAGGCAAGAAACAAACACATGGAGACATGGAATGAGAAGTTCCAAGTGAGCTGAGCTCTGCCACTGATATTATCACTTATTAGATGAAACCAAATTATGTTTTCTTCCCTTAAAATGAGCCACTTGATGAAACATTCCCAGGATATCACCTTATAAGATCTCTCTAAAACAATGAATCATTATTTATATTTTTTCTCTGGATGGCTTTATGAAGAGGTAGTATTACTTTTAATATCCCAGGAGGGTGATGTGTTTCCAAGCAGTGCTTTCCAGTCAAGTTGGTTTTGTTCCCTTTGGAACATAATTATTTCACATATATTTTTGTTGCAGTAAAAAGTGAGTTGAACCATTGTCAGGTGATCCCAAAAAGAAAGGAAAAGAAAATTTTTTTTTTTCATTTTAGGAATTGTAAGCTGGGTAGATGATTCAGCCACACAGTATGTTTCTTCCCTTTTCAAAAAGTTGACCAAGTATCCCCTCAGACCTGAGTATTTAGTGATGGTGGTTGGAGGTGGTGTGCCTATGGAAGAATTTCCTGCCCACCCATTATGATTCTCCCCAAGTTAAAGATAACTCTCTCTTCACAAAGAAGTCACTCAGTAAAAATACACAGTGAGAGAATGCAACCTGTTTCAAAGGAGCTTGTTATTTGTCCTCTTTCTGAAAGAGAGAGCTATTCCCTTAGAGGTGGGAACTGGAGACTGGTGGTTCACTTCTAAGTACCAGAGATTTCTGAGGTCAGCAGTGCAGCAGTAGTCTGTCTCACAACAGGGAAATACCTCTGGTAGGGAACTCCAAAACATTTGTATTTTAAGTTCAGCTAGGAAAACAAACTATTGTAATACAAACCTATTGTTCAGGATAACCCCTATTGCTTTGCCAAACAGATGCAGTAACTCAGCTGCTACCAGATCAAGGAGTTTTCTTTGTCCATCCTGATACTAGTGACTGGAAAGGTCTGTACATAGTGTCCATGTCTGTATTCAAGATGCTTTGACAGTGTATTGCTGTTTGTCTCATTTACTCTCCCTCTCCCAAAATATTGATCAGAAGTTAAGCCCCTTGAGGAAATGTCAATTTATGATTTGTTTTTGTTAGCTTAGTGATCAAACATATTTTTGGATCTCAGTGTAACACGTGTAAACAGTCGTTGAACTGTTGCGTAAGTGTAGTGAAGTTACGTACATTTTCAGTTTATTCTTATAATGTATAAGACTGTTGTTGTCTCAAGTTTTAATTTCTCAGCACCCCAAAATTAGTTTGAGCACATTTTCCTTACCACCAAAGAACCATTTCTCTCTACCTACCATTTTTTTTTGATGTATCCAAAACCTTTATCCTACCATTTTTTTATAGCAAAATAAAAAAGCTATTTATTAGTATGATGTCATATAGATTCGAACCACAAGGTGGCACCAAAGTACTGGAAATAGGTGCATTTAGCTAGTCTGGTAGCAAAGCAATGATGGGTTAGTTTTTTTTCAAAAAAACATTTTTAGGGGTCAAGTGGTGGTATACTTGGTTGAAAGCACACGTTCTTATGCACAAAGACAAGGGTTCAAGCCCTTACCCTTCAACTACAGGGGAGAAGCTTTACAAATGGTGAAGCAGTGGTACAGGCAATAAAGAAGGAGAGAGAGAGAGAGAGAGAGAGAGAGAGAGAGAGAGAGAGCGCTATAGCACTGTTTCACCACTTGCAAAACTTTTCCCCGTAGGTGGGGGACCAGGGGCCTGAACCCTGTTCCTTGTGCACTGTGATGTGTGCACTCAAACAGGTGTGCCACCACCTGGCCCTACCTCTATCTCGTTCCATCTTCCCCTACCATCTCAGTTTCTCTCTGTCTCGATCCAATAAATGAATAAATAAAATATTTTTAAGAAACAAAACCATTTTAGATTTATATGTAAATGATGTAATAAATATGATTAAAAACTTAAATTTTAAATGCTTTTCTGGGTGCTAGTTTGTTCCCAAATGTGGGAGTACTCCCAGTAAACATTTAAAAACCAAACCTGTGAATCAAATCAGATATGAAGGGCCAAAGAATGTGTATGTGGTGAAAACTATTCCACAAGTAGGCAGATGGTTATTTTAAAAAATGCAAAAGACATTCGTCTCTCTCTCTCTCCGTGTATATACACATATGCATACAAATATGTATATGCATATTCACATGCCAATTTATTCTATGTTCTCATGCATCTTTTGTAACTATTTCACACTTATTTTTATATAGTTATATAATATACACTATATATGAAGCATATTCTTCGCCCGTCTATCTATCTATTCTTTTTTTATTATTATTTACACCCTTTTGTCACCCTTGTTTTTATTTTGTAGTTATTATTGTTGTTGTTGGATAGAACAGAGAGAAATAGAGGAGGGGAAGAGAGAGAGGGGAAAGAGACACCTGCAGACCTGCTTCACCACTTGTGAAGTGGCTCCCCTGCAGGTGGGGAGCCGGGGGCTTGAATCGGAATCCTTATATTGGTCCTTGCGCTTTGCACCACATGCGCTTAACTGGCTATGCTACCGCCCCTCTATCCATCTATTCTGTCATCCATCCAGCCATCCATTATCTATCTGTCTGTCTATCTATCTATCTATCTATCTATCTATCTATCAATCTATCATCTATATATCTATCTATGTACTTACTAGATACCTTTCTGATTTATCCATCTGTCATCTACTTATCATTCTAGCACAATGTTTGCTTCACAGCAAGCACACTAGACTGTTCCATACATCTGTGCCATTCCTGGGTCGGCTTCCTCTCTACTTCCCTTCCTGTCTCCACTCGGAAATGTCTCTTTTGTGAAGTCCTTCCTGATTTCTGCCCCAGGTACAATACATTACTTTATTGTCTATGCTGCATTGTTTCTCTGTACAGCTTTAGATGAGTATATTTCTGTATACACCAACACTACTTCAGTACACTTAGGACTTTCCCACCTGCCACATTTTATTTAATTGTGAGTCCTTTGAAAGTGAAACTATAAGTTATTTGGTTTTGACTCCCAGTACCAGACCCGCAATGGGAACTTAGAAAACACTGTGAATAAACGTCAGGAACTCCATGCTGAAAGCATACTTTGGGGGAAAACAGTACACAAAAGAGACTATAGTTTAAACTGCATTCTGAGTTTTCTCATTTTCTGGCAAACGTTCATCCCCGTTACATTTAATCAATAGCAAACATACAAATTTGTCATTATTTTTCTAATGTATTCGTCATATCTTCTTCCTATCTCTTGGGGGAGTGGATTGGAAGAAACTAACCTTAATATACATGAAGTTCAGATCAATCTTAGTTATTTTGCATATAGCTTGTGCTGTAAACTCTCCTTGTCTTGCATGTATACATCAGATCAATTAAACTGGACTTAGTGTTGATCCTCCCATATGCTGGTTGGTACTTCATCCATGAGAAGTCTAGAATTCTAAGTGTTTAAAACTCCCTGTTTACAAACCTTCTGCTTATTTTCTAATAATGTAGCAGTGCTAAAATTCCAGGCTAATAAACTTAATTTTCTGTCTTTTTATAATGCAATTTTCAAAAATCAAGTTTGCAACATAATAAAGCCAATATTTTGGAGATATGTGAATTGGTGAATACCTTTGTGAGTACTTTAGCTTCTTTTTTAAATATACTTCTTAATTTTTATTTTTTTAATTCTTGGATAGAGACAGAGAGAGAATTTGAGAAAGGAGGGCAAGATAGAGGGGGAAGAGAACAGAGAGACACCTTGCAGCCCTATTTCACCTCTTGTGAAACTTTCCCCCTGAAGGCAGAGACCAGGGGCTTGAACCTGGTCACACTATAATGCATGCACTTAAACAGGGATGCTACTGCCTGGCCCCAGTAGGTTAGTTTCTTTGAAGGAAAATTTAAGTTTATCAGGTTTTCATCATAAAATTGGAATTCTATCTATAATGATAATTGTAACAAATATAATATTTCAATTTCCATCTTCTCATTTTTGCTACATAAATGTGGGTTTCTATATGCATTGATTATGCTTTTGACTGACTTGAGACTGGTGGTGGGGATGGTGTGATACTGTAATAGTGATACTATATGATCATACACACTTGTGAACCACTATGAGATCACTAATAAAAAGTTAACAAGTGGATGAGGATAATGCTTCTGACCAAACATAAGAGTGTAGATGATGCTTACTGTGCAAATGAGAGGCTGCAGAGAATCTGGATACTGGTGTTGTGACCCCACAATTTTCTTATATTTTCTAGATTTGTAGGGGAAATGTAAGTATATGAATAAAAGAGAATCTAGAAGATATAAAGTTTTTCCTTTCTTCAAAAGTTATCCTATCTCCTTCACTGTGGACAAATTACTTTAGTATTCCTCAGAGCTCTTAGTAGAGTTTATAAACAACATATATTTTAAAATATAGCAGAATATTAAGAAACATGCATGTAAGCATTATTTTATGTACATATGTATGTATGTATGTATGTATTGCCTTGAGTTATAACTCAAGAGGCCACTCTTGGTGGCCATTTTTCCTTTTTTTTTTTCTTCCACATTTTATTCGATAGGACAGAGAGAAATTGAGAGGGGAGGGGGAGGTAAAGAGGAAAGAGACAGAGAGAAACTTGCAGACCTGCTTCCCAACTTGCGAAGCTTCCCCAGTACAAGTGGGGAGCGGGGCTCGAACCTGGGTCCTTGCTCTTAGTATTATGTGTGCTTAACCCGGTGTGCCTCCGCCCAAAAATTATCTTAAACACCTTTGAATGTCATATATTTCCCATCAATCAAACTTTGAATGTCACATATTTCCCATCAATCAAACTTTGAATGTCATATATTTCCCATCAATTTCACATTTTTTCTTTCCAAGAGTAAGCTTATATATGTTCTCTCCTCCCTGTGTAGCTAATGTCTAGATAATAAGGTAATTCCCAGTGACCAAAACATTATGCTATTGCTGTAGGACTTGCTTTAGCACTGTGATGCAAATTTGTGAGTGTTTTTGCTGCTTTGTAGGATTAGCAGTGGACTGGGGAAGTTTTCTACTACTCTCCCGAATTCAGTCTGATGCTTTCCTTTTAGTGCGAATGTTTTAGATATGGACTAGAGTGAAAGTGGGTGATTTATAAAGGTGCCTTCACTTTCACTTCACTACTTATTGTTCACTTGGCCTACTCCATTGGTTCGGTCTCTGATTAATAACATGCTATAAGAACATGTCAGGACTCCTTTTTTTTTTTTTTTGCTTAGAGAAGTTTCGGAGATAGTTATCACTCCATGTCTTTATTTTACATGTGCCCAGTGCCTATGTGAGTTTCTCACCCACATTATGCACCATAATTCTGTCATTGTAATTTCTGGTTCTGCAATTGCATTTGGACTGTGACACTACTATTGGTTAATTGTGGTATCGGATCTTAAGGCTCAGTTCCCACTGTAAAATGCAGAGAACAGTAATACTCAGGCAATTGATTTCTTCTGAAGATTAAATGAGGTAATGCACTTGAGTTAATTTACTGTTTGGCTAATTGTTTCTTAATAGACCACCTCTAACACATAGTAGCTTAAAATGTGAGAAATCTTTCAAATTCAGAAATTCTGAAACACTGGATTCTCGGATTCTAACTTAAAAGACTCTAATAACTGGAGAGGCATGAAATGCTAAGACTGGAATACTATGGAGGGTTCTGTACTCACATATGTTACCATAATGTTTTGAAAAGCGAGATGCAATTGGAATTTCTCACAGAGCATCTATATGTGGCCTTCCTAAGTGACACCTGCTTCTTACAGCATGGTGAGTCCGTTTCCCGGAAAAGGGATCCAAGAGGAGTGTCTGGAAAATAAGTGTTTCCACAGAATCAGATGGAAGATACTTAGCTTTTCTTAGCCTTACACTGAGTCACTCTTGAACGCTCCTTTAGTTATAAACTAGTCACTAAATCTGAGGAGGAGAATTCGACTCTGCCTAGAAGCGGACACAGTCACACTGCAAGAGAACTCATGGGGTGGAAGCTACTGTTGTCATCTTGGCTTAATATAATCTGCTCAGCTGTTGTGTGACCTTTTCTAGTCATCAGACATGTTTCTCTCTATCCTTGTGATGTATGTTTGTGTGTATTTTTACATTTGCAGGATTATGGTGGGCTCTGTGTCTAGTGTTGCCACCATGGATTTGGCACTTGAATAGAGACCCACAGAGTTGACTGTGAATTTATTGGATTAATATGAATAATCTGGTGACTGAACTAGTTCTCTGCTGTGTTTCTTGAACTCCAGTGCACCTGAACCAGTTAACGGGGTATAGTCATGGAGACTGGAATCAGTAGATTTTTGAGTCTCTAGTTAACAATGGCTGTGGATCCTCATTTCTCATGGCGACATTGTAAAAATATTTTAGACCCTTGGGACTGGGCTGAATCAAATGCCCTTGTTTAGACGATTTTAAATCTACACATATGGCACATATGCACATGTATCCCAGTCTAATATACTGGTTCCTCATCTTCTCTACTTCTACTGGGAATATCCAGGAATCAGTTTTTTTTTTTCCCCACTGGGGTTGTAGAGTACATAAACTTCTACCTTAATGATTTATTTTATCCAGTGATCCCATCCTAAAACCCATCCCAGTATGTATGAATTAATGTATGTATGTATGTATGTATGTATGTACATACTTATCTATACAATTCATCTATTCGCCCACCCATTCATCTGTCCATCAAAAACATTCACACACTCACAACTTCTGGCCCTGTCTGCTCTACATCTCCACATGCTTCTTAGCAACTTCAAATACTGCATATCTAAAAATGACTTTCTCACACTTCATTAATCTTCTGATCTACTCGTTTGTACTCTGAAACCAAATTTCCCATTCAGTCTTCTCCATTTTTTAGTTGCACAGTATAAAAGTATTGCATAGCTTCTGTTTCCTCTCTTTCTCTTGACATCTGGTCCAGTGGGAGAAAATTCTCTGAGTTCATCATCTAAGAACCTTGGTCTCTCTTTCCTGTAGAACTATGAATTTCATTCAGTCCATAATCATCTCTCTCCTACATTATATTCTCAGGGTCTTCTAACTGACCTAGAGTGATTTTTTTTCTTGTAGTCACTGGGATTTTACTACATTGAGCTGAATTTTTTTTTTTTTTATCAGATAGAGACAGAGGGAGAGAGGGAAAGATAGCACAGCTCCAAGGTTCCTCCAGTGTGGAGAGATTTGGGTTTAAACCTAGGTTGTTCACATGGCAAAGATATACAATCCAGGTGAGACATCGCCTCAATCCTATTCAGAATAATTTTAAATATATATCAGCTAGTTCAAGTAGCATCTTTGTTTGAAACCCCTATCTCACTTAAAGTCTCCCTGTCTCATTCAAACAAATGCCTTTCTAACAATATTAAAGAACACACACACAGGGGATGGGCGGTAGCACAGTGGTTTAAGGGCACGTGGTGCAAAGCACAAGGACCGGCAGCATAAGGACACCGGGTTCGAGCCCCTGGCTCCCCACCTGTAGTGAGGTTGCTTCACGAGTGGTGAAGCAGGTCTGCGGGTGTCTGTCTTTCTCTAACCTTTTCTGTCTCCCCTCTCTCAATTTCTCTCTGTCCTATCCAACAACATCAATGGCAACAATAACAATAACAACCGCAACAAAATGGAAAAAAATGGCCTCTGAGAGCAGTGGATTCATGATAACGGAGCCCCAGCAGTAACCCTGGAGGCCAAAAAGGAAGGAAAAGAGCAATGCGCAGGCAAGATAGCCCACCTGGGTGGTCGCACTGGGGGAAAGCTTTAAAGCTCTGACCTCTCTCTCTCTCTCTCCTCTCTCTCTCTCTCCTCTCTCTAGCTCTGTGTCCTTCTATCTGAAAACAAAAACAATAAAAAAAAATAAATAAACACCAAACTTTCCTGGTGTGGTGAATGCTTGGAGACAAAAACCCAATCAGTCCCCCCCCCCCTCCTCTGTTCTCTCCTTCTGTTCTACTTATTTACACAATCTCCTGCTTCAGAACCTGTGTGGTTTTGCAATTGTCAGTCCCTTGTCCTGCATTTTTCTTCCATGCCTTCAAGATTAGTCTTACAGTCTTTGTACAGAGCTCTCCATGACCATTTTATTTAAACTAAAACCACTCTCCATTAGACTTCTCTGCTTTAATTTTCTCTCTCAACACTCTTTTATCATCTGAGACATTATATAATGATTTTTTTTTTAAACTACAACTCACTCTTTTACTGAAAAACTATGGAACTATGGAATCTGAGGGCAGGGTATTTGTCTGCTTGGCTTGCTTAATTTTCCCTCAGGCCCCACCACAGAATCTCCTTAAGGAAGTTAGAAAATACTTTTGAATCAATGAATAAATCAATGGCATATACTATTACAACATGGTAAAAAATAATACATCTATTCTCCATAAGATATTTATAAAAAGTAATGCTGATCAAAAGCACTTGTTAAATGTGTTTTTTTTCTTTCTTTTCTTAAGACAAATTTCTTGAATTTATTTTGTGTTATTTATTTAGTTCTTTTAGTTTGGATTATTTGGCTTCTCTAAGAGCCTGGGTAAAAGTTTTTTCTTCAGGGGCTGGGTGGTGGTGCAGCTGGTTGAGCACACATGTTACAATGTGCAAGGACCAGGGTTCAAGCCCCCAGTCCCCACCTGCAGGGGGAAAGCTTTGCAAGTGGTGAAGTGGGGCTGCAGGTGTCTCTTTGTCTCTCTACCTTTCTGTCTTCCCCTTCTTCTTGAATTCTGGCTGTCTCTATCCAATAAATAAATAAATATAATTAAAAAATTTTTTTAAGTTTCTTCTTTTTTTTTTTAACTAGTTTGTATGGATTGATGCTTTGTCCTTGGAAAATAACAGACATTAGGAGTCACTTCAGGTCCTAGGAAATATGGTTAAATTTGCATGTATCTTCATTTAAAGTGTTATAGTTGCTTAAAAATTATCATTTTGAGACATACTACATTTAAAAATATTGTTTAGGTTATTTTTAAAATAAACACAGGAAAACAGTGGTTGTAAGGACAACTCTTATTGATGTTTTAGTCAAGGTTATCAAATTACACGTGTTCTGGCCTTGCAAATATATTTACTGATAAAATACATGACCAAGCATAAATTCACTCTGCTTGAATAAAGTGAAGATCAAGAATATGATTTAACAATCTTGGAGATCTGGGCTAAACTCAGCTGTGACTAATGTGCATTGTAACATTGAGTTGGGTAATTTGGCCATGAGCTTTCGATTATCGAAGTTTATATGGGAAACAGCGTAAATAAATACTGCTGTTGTTTACTGAGCTACAAATGAGACACTATTCTTCTATAGATTTATTTTAAGAGAAAACATGATAAAAACAAACAACATACATTTTATTTCAAAGGCAAACTGTTTTGCTATATTTTAGAGACAAGTACTTGATTTTATCACTTTTGCTTAACTTAAAAAAATGATTAGATTAATGGTTTACAGTATAGTTGTCGACATGTAGGTACTACAACTTCTCATCTCCCCAGGATAGGTGTTTGCAAGACACTCTCTCCCCCAATGTAGGTCCTTGACCACATCATACTCCAGGCCCCCAGAGCTGCTGCATCTCATCCCCTTCCTTTCCTCCCCAGAGTCCTTTGCATTAGTGCAATATATGACACCCAGTACAAGTTTCACCTTCAGTTTTCCCTTAGCTTCCTCAGTTCTACCTATGAATGAGATCAGTTGATATTAGTCCTTCTCTTTCTGGCTTATCTCACTCAGCATGATAACTTCAAGTTCCATCCAGGATAACAGAGGATGTGACCTTATCATTTATAACGACTGCAATAGTATTAGACTGTGTATATAAACCACAACGGTCTTAGCCACTCATCTGTCATTGGGCATCTGGGTTGCTGTCAAGTTGGGACTAGTACAAAGTGTGCTTCTATGAGCATAGATGTACATAGGTCTCCTCGGGTAGGTATCTTTGAGGAATTGCTGAGTCGTGGTTCCATTCCTAGCATTCTGTGAGTCTCCAACTGTTTTCCACAGGGGTTGGACAAATTTATATTCCCAGTAGTCTTGTAGGAGAGCTCATTTTCCTGCACAACCTCTCCAACAGTTGGTGTTTCTCTCTTTTCTAGTATATGACATACTTACCAGTGTAAAGCATTCTTTCCTTGTTTTCATTTACATTTCCCTAATCATCTGTGACCTCATGAAAAAAATTGCCTAACTATGAAATTAATTCATATACTTAATATGTTAAACTAAATTTAATATATTTAGGATTAGGTAATAGTTAACAGCTGTAAGAAAATATAATTCAGAAGTTTTGCTCTGTGGAGTATGGTCCTTAAAAAGGCTGATGGACTTTGGCCAGGCTTCCCTGGACTGAAGACCCCACCAATGTGCCCTGGAGCTCAGCTTCCCCAGAGACCCACCCTACTAGGGAAAGAGAGAGGCAGACTGGGAGTATGGACCAACCAGTCAACGCCCATGTTCAACGGGGAAGTAATTACAGAAGTCAGACCTTCCAGCTTCTGCAACCCACAACGACCCTGGGTCCATGCTCCCAGTGGGATAGAGAATGGGAAAGCTATCAAGGGAGGGGATGGAATATGGAGATTGGGTGGTGGGAATTGTGTGAAGTTGTACCCCTCCTACTCTATGATTTTGTTAATTTATCCTTTCTTAAATAAAAAAATAAATAAATAGATAGGACAGAGATGCAAGTCATGGTTATAATAACTCAAAATAAATAACATGTGTAATTTAAATTTTGTTAATAAGCACATCTTAAATTTATAAAATTTGGTGATAAGACAGAGTATAAATTGTATGTATATGTTGGTCTTGTTCTTTTTTGAAAACTAGCAAATAGGACATGTAAAGATAAAATAAGTTTGTGAGTTGCAGATGACAGTTCCATAATTAAAATTGTGTTCATCAAATGGGAAAAAAAAAAAAAAGGCTGATGGACTTGTGGCTGAATACCTGATGTGCCCAGCTCCAGCACACTCTGATTTGTGGAGATGTGTTTGTGATAAGGGACAATTAAGCTAGGACTCCATAGAATGTAAAAAATACATACACTTCTTTTGCCCTCAGGCTAATTGTACCACATTCCTTCCTCTCATCAACCTCTCAGCCTCTCGTGGAACTATTAACAAGCACATGACTAACAATTCTGTTTCTTGCCCTCCCTTTAGTACAGTGTACACCTTACAATCTTCTTTCCTTTCCTTTTCTTTACGATCTTGCAACAGGATATGACTTAAGATAACATGGAGAAATCCAGATTGTCACTAAGGAGCAAAGCAGAATTATCCCTCCTGCTGGAGACCACTTTATGAGAAATACCTGATTTTTTATCTTCAGCAAGTGTAGCAGAAGTGATTTCAGCTGGAAACCCCATCCTCATGCTCCTCTTTCACTTTGGAAAGGGCAGGTAGAGTCTAGCACCATACTAACCTGAAAACCCCCAACTCATATGACCTCAGAAGAAAGAGCAGGTAGTAACTTGGGAGTTTTAACTACACTGTTGCCTTGGACAAAGGTGCCTCCCAAAATAAACTCTTCCTCAGCGGAAAGCTCCTCACAGTCTGGCTGACTGTGCTACAAGTGGCAGACCTTGTTGTTGAGGAACCGATCGATGGCTAGATCTCTAGGAACCTACTTGTGTGGGAAACTTGGAGGCTCCAGGAAACAATTCTTAATAAACAAGTACAAAGACTGACTGTTCTCAGTGACTGAGCTTCAGTCACCTCAGGGAAGAACGGGTCTGAATTCAGACTGGGGACTGGCATGAGGGTTCATGCAAGTTGAATGACTTTGCTGCAACTAGAATCAAGACAAACAAAAATGGAGCCACTTGTTTGACTATAACTGTTGATGGACAAGCAGCATTGCCTTGGTGTTCCTTAATCAAGGAGAAGGAGAGCCCGACTGCCCCGAGACCACTGCAGACTCTCATCTGGTGTCACCCAGAGAAAGCAGATGGAGACAATGCTGTCCCGTGAGAAAGGGCACAGCAGCTTTTCAGTTTCTCCCTGAGATTAGCCCATGGAATGCTTCAAAATATTCTGAAGAGGTGGCCTTTGCAACTTCCTGGGGTCCTCTGAGGTAAGTATTAACAAATATGGGAGAACTGGGGTTACTGTAGTTCATGTAACCCTGTCTGTCCCCAGAGATGGGTGGAGTCCAGAATGGTGCACATTGCACTCACATCTTAATGATACCTTGCACCTCTGAGGAGATCAAAGAGTATTAAATGACCAGCCATGTCTGTGGTATAATAGTTGTTCAACAAAATTTTATTAAGAAAGTGTCTATTTGGATATAGTAGGATGATACCAGAGTGATCTAGAACAAATCTGCTGTCTTTGGAGCACAAAGTCTGCTTTCACTAGGCCAGGAGTGAAATCTAGCTCAGAGATTAGTTCTGTGATCGAGGCCAAATCACTCATCTCTCTGTGCTTTCCTGTCTTCAGAGGAATAAGAAGTGAAGGGTTTGTGATAATCAAACCACTCACTAATTTTGCCATGCGATGAAAGAGCAATTTTGCCACAGTGAGAAAATGAAAAAACAAACAAGAAACAACTGAAGAATTCTGAGTTGTTGTAATTTCCCCTTTATTCTACTCCTTTACATCCCAAGTGCTCATTCTCTTAAATTCAAGGACTCAGAATTTCTTTTCTCTTTTCCTCCAAATCGAGTATCATTTTCTTTCTGATACTTTACCTCTCTTTTTGAATAACTGTATTGGTAGGTCAGGTAGTAGTACAATTGGTAGAGCACACAGATGACTTTGAGCAAGGACCCTGGTTCAAATCCCTGTCATCACCTGTGTGTGTGTGTGTGTGTGTGTGTATGTGTGTGGTGGGGGATGGTAGCTTTATGAACTGTGAAGCAGTAAGCAAGTGTCTCTCTTTTTAAAAATTTTTATTTATTATTGGATAGAGACAGAAAGAAATTAAAAGGGAAGGAGATAGAGACAGAGAGACCCCTGCAGCCCTGCTTCACCAGTCATGAAACTTTTCCCCTACAGGTGGGGACCAGGGGCTTGAACCCAGGTTCTTGCACATTATAATGTGTGAGCTTAACCAGGTGTGCCACTGCCTGGCTCCAGCGTCTCTTTCTTTTTCCCTCTCTACTACTGTTTATCGTAGGGGGAAAAAAGAAAGAGAAAAAAAAGTGGGACCGGGTGGTGTACAGTAGGTTAAGTGCACATGGCATAAACTGCAAGGACCGGCTCAAGGATCCCAGTTCGAGCCCCCAGCTCCCCACCTGCAGGAAGGGTTGCTTCATAAGTGGTGAAGGAGGTCTGTAGGTTTCTATCTTTGTCTCCCCCTCTCTGTCTTCCCCTCTTCTCTTTATTTCTCTCCGTTCTATCCAACAACAATAACAGTAACAATAAAGGCAACAAAAAGGAAAACATAGCTTCCAGGAGCAGTGGGTTCATAGTGCAGGCAGTGAGCTCCAGTGATAACCCTGGAGGCAAGAAAGAAAGAAAGAGAGAGAGAGAGACAAAGGAAGGAAAGAAAGAAAGAAAGAAAAAATGACCACTTGAAATGGTGGTGTCATTGTGCAGGTAGCAAATATGATAATAATAATTGACAAAATCTCTTTACATAGGGTTTTACTGAGTATATTTATATGCCAGAAAGTTCACATATTAAGTGTACAATTCAAAGATTTTAGTGAATGTATAGTCTTTAACCTTTATCAAAAATCCAGTTTTAAAACCATTCCTATTTCTCCCCCAATTCTGTTGTGCCTGTTAACAGTTAAGCTCCTTCCATATATATATATATATATATATATGTATGTATTTGTGTGTGTATGTATATATATTCCACAGATAATTATACCTATCTTGATTTTCCCCCTGAAGTTTTAGATATTGCACATGGCCTAAGATTGAATCGCAAGATCACATGGGAAGTACTGTGGCATTGGAGGAAATTTAGTGCCGGGATATCTATCCCTCCCTCTCTCTTTCTCTAACTTAAAAATACAAGGCAGCCCAGAACAGCGAATTCAAATGTGTGTGAGATTGCAATTCCACCAAAAAATATTTCAGGTATTTAGGGGGAGATATAAAAGAGAATGAATCATTGTTATGGAGACTGAAAAAAGAGAGCATAGTGACTTCTTGTTTTTATTTATTATTTTTAGATTTTTTTCTTTTTATTTTAATTGATAGGACAGAGAGAAATTAAGAGGGGAGTAAGAGATAGAGAGGGAAAGAGGAAGACAGACCCCTGCAGACCTGTGTCACCACTTGTGAAGTATTCCTTCGCCCTCCAGGTGTGGAATGGGTGCCCAAACCTGGATTCTCTATGCATGGTAAAGTATGTGCATTCAACTGGTGTGCCACTACTTGTCCCCAAACTTAGTTTTAAAAAGTGTTGGGGCCGGGCGGTAGTGCACCAAGTTAGGCACACATAGTGAAAAGTACAAGGACCAGCTCAAGGATCTTGGTTTGAGTCCCCCAGCTTCCCACCCGCAGTAGAGTTGCTTCACAAGTAGTGAAGCAGGTCTGCAGGTGTCTCTGTCTGTCTGTCTGTCTGTCTGTCTCTCTCTCTCACTCTCTCTCTTTCTCTCTGTGTCTTCCCCTCCTCTGTCAATTTCTCTCTGTCCTAACCAATAGCAATGGGAAAAAGATGGCTTCCAGAAGAAGTGGATTTGTAGTGCAGGCACTAAGCCCCACCCTGGAGGCAAAAAAAAAAAAAAAAAGTGTTTCCATAGTACTATGGCCATAAGAATCTAATGTCTAAGTTTTTCCAATGATATGTAATATCAGTAGTACTAGTACTGGGGTGGATTGCTTTGAGGCCATGTGAAATGGAAAGAAGTGGGTTTATCTTCATCTTCAAGATTCACTGACTTATGAATCTGGAAGTGTTGTTTGATGTTACTTTTTTTTCCTCATTCATAAGTGAGAGTAACACTATTGCATTGTAAGGTTATTATAGTGATAAAGGAAATGCCTATAAAATCACCTTGTAAATTAAAAATTCTATACTCAGGTTCATTCCCCACACATAAAGAGCAAGTGTATCTATAGTTAACTCATTTTTACCAAAACTCTAATGCTTAGTTGATGAAGAAATGAGGTAAGGTATGTTTCAACTATCTGTTTATAGTCTGCAGTTCATTAGGTACATGAGTTGAAAGTAATTAGTATCCATTTGAATTACATTTTTGCATCACTCGAATGACTGAAATCTTAATATTAGCAGTGCATGTCTGGAATTTATTGAAATTTTAATATACTTCTGTCTTGAAGTCCCATAAATCGAATGTGTGACTCTTTATGATGAAATTTACTGAGAATGTTCATCTTTCCACTTGAGAAAGGATTTTAAGTTGCTGTTGGCATTCAGCTGGAAGCCTCCCACACAGAGATTGCATTTTCTCTCTTTGTTAGGTTAAAAGCTCGGTACTATCTTGTCTTATAGTGTAGAAGCAAGTTATTTGAATTGTCTTTAAGTGGAAAGAGATACAAGGGAAACTTCTGAAATTCTTCTAATCCCATTTATCCAGTATCTTTTCTATCAGATTCTCCTGCTTTTGAATGGAGCCCGTCATTGGCCACGTCTCTTGAGTTTTCAGTTGCGTAGCTTTCTTCATCTTGAATGGGGCAGAGAAAAGATTGATTCTTTCCCAATATGCATTGCACAGCTTGAGAGGATTGACAGTTAAAGATGTTGAGGTCTACTTAGCTAGTATTTCCTGCTGGGGTGCCATATTTAGTGGGTCAACAGTCCTGGTATTATTTGTAAAGGTTGTGTCTCTTCAATTTAAAAGTATATGGAGACAGCAATAAGATTTTCTTTTTTCCAAATACAGGCTTAGCAGTCATTGCTTATATTATTATCTCATTAAGCCTAATCAGAACTGAATAATAGGTAACAGATAACTTAACTCTTGCCTTTTTTTTTTCTAGGGATCAACAGGAGAAACTTTCCAAGGATAATGGGCTTCTTTTTTAAATTTAATTTATCTATAAAATGAAAAATAGAAAATATCAACAAAACCATAAGATAAGAGGGGTAAAAATTCCACACATTTTCCACCACCAGAGTTCCATATCCCATCCCCTCTACTGGAAGCTTTCCTATTCTTTATCTCTGGGAACATGGAGCCAGGATCATTATAGGGTGCAGAAGGTGGAAGGTCTGGCTTCTGTAATTGCTTCTCTGCTGGACACATGTGTGTTGGCAGATTGATCCACACCTCCAGCCTGTTTATGTCTTTCCCTAGTGGGGCACGCTCTGGAGAGAGGGGGCTCCAGTGTACACTGGTGAGATCATCTGCCCGGGTCAGGTTGGCATCATGATGGCATCTGTAAATTGGTGTCTGAAAAAGCGTTTAGATATATAGAAGAACAAATTGCTTAATAATCTGGAACCCATAGGCAAGAATAGAGCAGATGAGATTTGAAGTTTCCATTTTGGAAAAAGTTAGTAGGTCTATTTTAGGTATATTCTAAGGAGCCCTTTACTTTACTAATGTTTGCCTGAATCTGGTTTTACTTTTATTCATTGATGTATATACATGAAACAATGCATACATTAGAACTTTCACTGCTTTATTTTGTATCTCATTCTGACTTACCTTTTCTATTTAACACATTTTAAGAATATTTTTATGTCATTTCATATCAGCTTATTCTGTCTGGTTACTGCAGAGCTTTGTATAGTAGTGAATGTATTATAGTATATTTAATATCTCTTTGATAATCCTTAACATGCAGGTGGGCCAAAAGTATTACCTGGGGAGATGGTGGAAGAGTTGGAATAACTAGAAAGCTGGTTCAGGGGAGAGAATAGCTCCCAAATCTGGGAAAAGTGTATAAATACCATTAAGTGTAAACTCCATTGATTTGATATGAACAAGGGGCTTCTTATTCCTTATTTGCTCTGTTATCATGTCTGTTATCTTCTCCTTTGTTTATGTTTTTATCCTTGATAACAGATTGATTTATACTGACTGAAACATTTTAATCTACAAAGAGAATATAAATGATATTCTATAACACTTAAAAAAAAAAATCAAGCCTCCACACCCTTGCTTTTACAGCATGAGTTGATTTAACACAAGTCTCTCCTCTGACCTAATATTGTGACTTCAGCTTGAGCCATTATTTTGACCACTTAAATTCAAACCTCAGTTATATATTTTTTTCTTTCTTTGTCTTTTTTCTTTTCCTTGTCCATCCTACTTGAAAAATCTTAGCATTGATAGCTTCCTCTTCTTTCTTGGACTGGCCATTACTGTCATAAAACCATAAACTAGTGTTGAGATTCAGTTTCCCAGGAGACAAACTCTGAGGTGGAAATTAGGATGCAATTGGGATGGAGAGAGTTTATTAGGGAATGTTCTCAGCAGCAACACATTATGCAGGAGGGGAAGACTGGGCACTGGGAGAAGTTGGACTATAATGAATGATGCCTCAGTGAATGCCTCAGGTGACCCCAAGAAGAAAGAATCTAACCGATAAGCTGAATCATCCCTATCGTATCACTCCATTTCTGTTTAGTTCTTAGATCCATACAATATTCCACCTACGTTAGCTAGTTCCCATTGCCACAGTGGAAGCCACATGAAGACAATTGTATTGCTTTGTCTTTTTGTTCTGAGTTTGTAGATCAGTGTTGAGTTATATGAATGAATATGAAATGTTTTTCTTTGTTTCCTTTTCTGTCTCTGTTTCTGTCACCGGGAATCCCCATTATTGATGTAGTATGTGTCTTCAGGTTTTACTTTTATCCATTGATGCATATACATAAAACAATACATACATTAGAACTTTTATTGCTGTTTTATTTTGTTGCTTCCACTCTGGCAATGGGAACTAGGTAACATAGGTGAAATATTGCTCCGACTGACAGGGATGCAGAGGTTACACAGGCTCCTGTGCTAAATATGAATAGACATGGGCCCTAGGTATGATCGATGGGGTTTGCAGTTAATGGTGCTTATATACTTTTTCCATATTTGGGAGCTACTCTCTGCTCTGATCCAGCTTTCTATTCCTATTCCCAACATTGATATCATCTTTCCAGACTATTCTTTTTTTTTAAATTTTTTTTGAAGTTCATTTGTTCTACTCATCTGTATCTCAGATATAAATGAAACCACCCAGTAGTTATCTTTCATCTCTTATTTCACTTTACATAATCACCTCTAGTTCTATGTATTTGTGTTCCAAATATTACAGTCTTGTCTTTTTATTGCAGAATATTTCCTTTTAAAATTTTTTAAATCTCTTTATTGGGGGATTAATGTTTTACATTCGAGAGTAAATACAATAATTTGTACATTACATTTCTCAGTTTTCCACATAACAGTACAACCCACACTAGGTCTTCTGTCATCCGTTTTGGACCTGTACTCTCCCCTCCCCCACAGTCCACCCCAGAGTCTTTTACTTTGGTGCAATATGCCAATTCCAGTTCAGGTTCTACTTGTGTTTTCTTTTCTGATCTTGATTTTCCACTTCCGCCTTTCCAGACAATACTTTTAGCCACCATGTTAGCAGTTGGGCTCAGTCATGGGCCTCTTAGGATATACCTGAAATAGACTTCCTAGCTACTCTAGTATGAAGACCCCAAAATATATCTGCTATATTCTTACCTTTAGTTTCCTGGTAATTAAACAAATTGTTCTTTTTTATATCTTAATGCTTTTCAGCCAACAAGTTGCAGTTGCTCCCATGACACCAACCTGACTTCCCTAGGCAGATGACCTCACCAATGTGTCCTGGAACCCCACCTCCCCAGAGCCCTACCCCACTAGGGAAAGATAGAAACAAGCTAGGTATGTGGATCAACCTGCCAACACCCATGTCCAGCAGAGAAACAATTACAGAAGCCAGACCTCCCACCTTCTATACCCTATAAAGATCTTTGGTCCATACTCCCAGAGGGATAAAGAATAAGGAACCTTCTAATCAAGGGGATGGGTGGGATATGGAACTCTGGTGGTGGGAACTGCATGGAATTGTACCCCTCTGATCCCACAATTTTGTTAATCATTATTAAATCACCTATAAAATGTAGCGGAAAAAATACCAGTAAAGAAAGGAAGAAAAGGTAGCTATGGGAGGGGGCCAGGTGTGGTCAAGCACACACATTATAGAATGCAAGAACCCAGGTTCAAGCCCCTGTTCCTCCATTACAGGGGGGAATAGCTGCAAGTGTGTGTCTTTCTGTCTCTTTCCTTCTCTATCTAGCCCTCCCCTCTCAATTTCTGTTTCTACCCAATAATAAATAAGCAATATGTTTTTTAAAAACAAACATGATTTAAAAACAAAAAAAGAAGTAGCTATGAGTTTGGCCAGTGCTGGGACCACACTTCCCTATTGCTTATCTTTCAAATCCCAGTTCTGTTGTGCCTGTGTTGGTTTAATTTTAGTGCTAAGGATGTTAGAGTACATGTTAAGTGCTGTTTTTGTTTTCATGTACAGACCTTCTTCATCTGAAAACTGCTGTAAAATTGAAAGCTCTTAAGTCAAAAGCTGACTGCTTCCTGCTGCTGCTTCCCAGCTCCCCCAGAGCACGGTGCTGCTTTCTGCCCAATGCCTCTCACTGCACACTATCGTCAAACTGAAAGGAAACCGTAAGTCAAACCATTATGCATTATGATTCTCTGTTAACGTCTATACGTTTCCTAAAGTCAGAAACTTCTTCACTTAATTTTAAAAACTCCTATCTTCTTATTATTATTGTTATACTTAGGTGGTGGGAGAAACTGGGGTATCTTTCCTTTGGTTTAATGAGCAGGGTCACACCTGTGTAGGAAATCTGTCTGAGTCTGAGCAAGCTGTGCTCTTTGTTGGGTTATGTACTCAGGTTTGGGTCTGCCTAGCATGGGTTGGGTACAGTCTTTTCTGCCCAAAGTCTGTGGAGACACTCTTGTCCACTCAACCACATGGCTCAATCAGAAATGTCACAGACCAGTTTCCAGGATGCATATGTTGCTATTTTCTTAACCCCTCCTGATAATCAGTAATCGATCAGGGGGACACTGAAATAGCCATGCTGGGACTTTGAGCAGCACTTTAAAAGTCAAATCCTGGGGGTCGGGTGGTAGCGCAGCGGGTTAAGCACACACGATGCGAAGCACAAGGACCAGCATAAGGATCCTGGTTCAAACCCCGGGCTCCGGCTCCCCACCTGCAGGGGGTGAAGCAGGGCTGCAGGTGTCTATCTTTCTCTCCCCCTCTGTCTTGCCCTCCTCTCTCCATTTCTCTCTGTTCTATCCAATGACGATGACATCAATAAAAACAACAATAACTACAGCAACGATAAAACAAGGGAAACAAAAGGGGGAAAATGTGGCCTCCAGGAGCAGTGGATTCATGGTGCAGGCACCTAGCCCCAGCAGTAACCCTGGAGGCAAAAAAAAAAAAAAAAAAAAGTCAAATCCTGTCCCCCGCCTAGGGCCCAAAGCTCTGCAGGCCTGCCTAAGGCTGCTCCTGACTGCACGGTGCCATCCTGCTATTTTACATGAAAACCCAAAAGTCACTAGTTTTCAAAGAAACTTAAAAACCATCATTTTTTTTTTTCCTCCTCCAGGGTTATTGCTGGGCTCGGTGCCTGCACCATGAATCCACCGCTCCTGGAGGCCATTTTTTTCCCCCTTTTGTTGCCCTTGTTGTAGCTTCATTGTGGTTATTATTATTGCCCTTGTTGACGCAATTCGTTGTTGGATAGGACAGAGAGAAATGGAGAGAGGAGGGGAAGACAGAGAAGGGGAGAGAAAGATAGACACCTGCAGACCTGCTTCACCGCCTGTGAAGCGACTCCCCTGCAGGTGGGGAGCCGGGGGCTTGAACCGGGATCCTTACGCCGGTCCCTGCGCTTTGCGCCACATGCGCTTAACCCACTGCGCCACCGCCCGACCCCCGAAAACCACCATTTTTTTCTCAGGGACAAAGCCACTGGATTTTGGTCTACTTGTTGGCATACCTAGTTTGATATATGGAGTTATTTTATTCTCTTAATAATGACATAGGAGATGTCTTTAAATCACTCTTAAAACTCCTCTGTGAAGTTGAATACTCCACAGCAAATCTGATTTAAGTGAGATGAAGTCATGAGTTAATTACTGCATATATATAATGTTGTTGTTCCAATCTCAATGTTCGGCCAATTAAATAAATTAAGTTGTTTGAAGTTATGACTGGGTATGAGTTAGGTTTGTGATAAAGGGTGAATAAGCCTCCATTCAATAGCAGTTATGGATTGAAACCTTTTTTTATAGTAATCTAATTGCAGTAGTGTTTGTCAAAAATCAGAAAAATTTACAACAGCATGAAGAAACACAAGGAACAAAATAAAAATCAAACAGTGCAAGTTCTACAATGTTTTCCCATTTTTATTTAATGGACAGAAAATGCTAACATTTAAGCTTATATATTTCCTGATGTGAGTGAATAAGAATGAGCACAAATCATTATTTTCACTCCTGAATATGCCCCAGATATCTTCCGTTTAAGTACACTGCTCCCATCCTTCAGGTCCATTTGCTGCATGCATGCATATAATACAGAGTTATAGATATAGCCAGCAAGAGTTTTTATTTCTCCACGTCAACTTTTCAGACAGACCAAAAGAGACAAAGAGAGGGAAAGCCACCTTAGAACCAAAATGTCTTCCAGAATGAACTGGGGTCACATGTCTAGAGACACAGTTACACTCTCCAGGCTAGCTATTTCACTGGCCCTGCAGGCTGATTTCTTAAAATCAGTGATTTAAAAGTGATGTAGAGGATCATGAAATGACAGGGGTACAGTTCTACACCACTCCCACCACCAAAGTTCTGAGCCCCTTTCCCCCAGTGATAAACTCCATAGTTCTCCCAAGGTCTTAGATAGAGGCTGACTATATGTATGTATATATATATTTTTTCCAAATGCATATCTTTCAGTTGTCTGTGTCCCACATATGAATGAAGCCATCTGGCAGCAGCTCTCTTCCTTCCTTACGTCACTATGCATAATCACTTCCAGTTTCATCCGTTTTGTACTAAAGGACATGGTGCAGTCTTTTTTTTTTTTTTAATGCTGAGTAGTACTTCATGGATGTTCCGTGAACACTTGCCTTTCTTTCTTTCTTTCTTTCTTTCTTTCTTTCTTTCTTTCTTTCTTTCTTTCTTTCTTTCTTTCCCTTTCTCCAGTCTCCTTCCCACCCTCCCTCCTCGCCTCCCTCACTCCCTCCCTTCATTCTTTCTTCCTTTTTGTATTTACAAGACTCAAATAACTGATTTTTATTCCATTGTTAAAACCCCTTTTTTTTATCCCTTACATTATCAAAGTATTGCTCATAAGGTTTTTAATTTCCAAGATACATTAAACTTTTTCAGGAAAATGAAAAGGTACATGCCAGAGAAGCATGTGGGTCATTCAGGCAAAGATGGTTGATCCCATGTGGTAGCCGATGCGCATTTAAACTCATTTCTAAAACCCCACCATCACTTCTTTCTGAGCCACTCAACACCTATTAACAATTTCTGGGTGTCCTTCCTTTATCCTCTTCCCTCTCAGAAAAAGGAAACTGGATCCAAGTTCTGCAAATATTCTCTAAATTCTCTTCCCTCACAGTGATGGGACAAAAACAAAGTTGTTGTCCAAAAGTTCTAGAGGTCCAAGGCCCTCTGGTCATCTTCCCCTAACATTTCCCCCTCTAGGAGAATGGACCAAATTTCTTTTGGGGGTACAGAAGGAAGGAGTCGTGACTTCTGTAGTTGCTTCTCCAGTAAAAATGGATGTTGGCCAATTGATCCATACCCTAATAGCCTGGCTTGTTTATTTTTGTCATACTTGCTTATTCAGCCATCTGGAAGAGAGTGTGTTGAAAGGTGAGATGGGATATGGATGTAGTGATATTTTCATGGCCTGAGACTTCCCAGTAGACTTCACTGCTTGTCATTTGTTTCATGTTGTGTGAGTGCACAGTGGTTTCTCCTGATGACACAGTGGTCACCCCTAATATTAGAAAGTAAGCCATCAAGCACAGAAAGTCATTTTTCAATTTTAATTTATTACTGAGTCATAGCAGCCTCTGAACACTTCTCTGGTGATATGAAAGATAAGGTCATTAACCCATAAATGCATTTTTATTTCATAACGATAGCTTACGGTCTCTTGTGATGTACACAGTTTGATTAGGTTACTTCTTTAAAAAAAGTTCTAGGTTCAGGGGTTGGGCGGTGGCACAGTGAGTTAAATGCACGTGGTGCAAAGCGCAGGGACCAGCATAAGGATCCAGGTTCGAGCCCCCAGCTCCCCACCTGCAGGGGAGTTGCTTCACAGGCGGTGAAGCAGGTCTGCAGGTGTCCATCTTTCTCTCTCCCCTCCTCTCTCCATTTCTCTCTGTCCTATCCAACAACGAACAACATCAACAATGGCAATAATAATAATAACCACTACGAGGCTACAACAACAAGGGCAACAAAAGAGGGAAAAAATGGCCTCCAGGAGCGGTGGATTCATGGTGCAGGCACCGAGCCCAGCAATAACCCTGGAGGGAAAAAAAATGTTTTAGGTTCACGGCAAAATCAAGTGGAAGGTACAGAGATTCTTCACAAGCTTCCCGTGTCTACCTATGCAAAGTTTTCCCTTTGTCAAAAGTTCTCTGAGTGCTACATTTGTTATAGCCATTGGACCTAGATTGACACATTGTTATCATCTGAAGTTCAGAGTTTACATTTCATTTACCTCCTGGTGGTGTTCCATCTGTGGGTAGGGACAAATAGATAATGATATGTATATGATACCATAGCATCAGATTGAATAGTGTAACTGGCTTAAAAAAAATCTGTAGTCAGCTTACTTTTTTGCCTTTCTAATATTTCCTTGGTAACTACTGATCCTTTTACTATCTTAATATTTTTTTTCTTTTTTCAAGAATGTAAATGTAGTAGAAATCATAGTTGCTTTTATTAGTAACATATATTTAAGTTTCTTTTCTGA
The DNA here is from genome assembly GCF_950295315.1 of Erinaceus europaeus. Taxonomy (NCBI): domain Eukaryota; kingdom Metazoa; phylum Chordata; class Mammalia; order Eulipotyphla; family Erinaceidae; genus Erinaceus; species Erinaceus europaeus. The sequence continues at coordinate 12,286,840 of NC_080180.1, read as the reverse complement.
CCTTTCATGGATTGATGGTTCTTTTCTTTCTACCAAGGAGCAATATTGCATTGTTTGGATATACTATGTTTATAAATCCATTAACCTACTAAAAATAATTTGGTTGCTATCAGTTTTCAGCAGTTATGTGTAAAGCTCTTGTAAACACTCATAAGCAGTTTGTTTGGGGGGAGTATAAAACTTTCAACTCCTTTAGGTAAATATCAAGGGTCATTATTACTGGTATCTTTAGCTTTGTAAGGAACTGTCAACGTACCTCCCAAAGTAACTGTATCAACCTGCATTATTACCAGAAATGAGCGAGAGTTTCTGTTTTGAAGAATGGTCTACATTTTTGTGAATATTTGTTGACATCAGAGTTCTGAATTTTGGCAATTTTAGGAGATAGGCAGTATTACCTCATGGTTTTAAGCTGTATTCCCTGAAGATAGAGGAGGTGGAACACCTTGTCATGTGCTTCTTTGCCATGTGTGTATCTTCTTTGGTGATGTCTCTTCAAATCTGCCCATGTTATAATGGGCATAGTCAAGTTATTTGGATTTCTTTTTGTGCATGGTACTTTTAGCAACTTTTTGTAATTTGGGCAGCAATTCTTTTGACAATATTTTCTCCCAGTCTGTGCCTTGTCATATTATTACTGAAGACAAGTTCATCACTTATCTCTTCATGAACAGTAAGTGTGCTACAGTTTCTAAAAATTAATTGCAAAACCGAAGGTTACATAGCTTTTCTTCTCTGTTATCTAGGTTTTCTTTTAGTTTTGTATATTACTTCCTTTGCTATTTATGAATTTGTTTTGTGAGAGAGATGGTAAAATGTATTCTAGCACATGTGGTGATAGGACTCAAAACTAGGGCCTCATGCATGTTAAGTCCTATGCTTTAGTGACTGACTTACCTTCCTTGCCTCTGATATGCATTTTACACTTAATCTGTGATCCATTTTGAGTTTATTTTTGTATTGTCTATGGTTGTATGGATCTGTTTCTTGGTTTTCTATTCTGCCTTATTGATTGTTTTTTTTTTTTTTTTTTTTTGCCAATGCCACACTTTCTTAGTTACTGTAGCTTTATAATATATATGTCAGGTCATCAAAACTCTAACTTTGTTCTTCCCTTTTAAAAATGCACCGATTGTTCTTGAATTGTTGCATACTTGTGTAAACTTTAGAATTTGTTTTTTTCATACCCCCCCAAAATTACTTGCTGACGATTAGTTGGGACTGCACTGAATCTAGAGAGCAAGTTGAGGGAAAAAAGTGACCTCTTGATAATATCGAGTTTTCATCTTTCTTTTTTTGGCCTCCAGAGTTACTTCTGGGGCTCAGTGCCTGCATTGTGAATCCACTGCTCCTGGAGGCTATTTCCCATTTTGTTGTCCTTGTTGTTACCCTTGTTGTTGTTGTTATTGTTGTCATTGCTGTTGTTGTTGTTGGATAAGACAGAGAGAAATGGAGAGAGGAGGGGAAGACAGAGAGGAGGAGAGAAAGACAGGCACCTGCAGACCTGCTTCACTGCCTGTGAAACAACTTCCCTGCAGGTGGGGAGCCAGGGGCTTGAACCGGGATCCTTATGCCAGACCTTGCACTTGATGCCATGTGTGCTTTGCCCACTGTGCTACCACCTGACCTCCAAGTTTTCATATTTTTATTGACGTAGAGCATATTATTTATTTTTTATTTTTAAAATTTTTTTATTATCTTTATTTATTGGATAGAGGCAGCCAGAAATTGAGAGGAGGAGGGGAGATAGGGTGAGAGACAGAGAGACACCTGCAGCACTGCTTCGGCACTCGCAAAACTTTCCCCCTGCAGGTGGGGAAAACCCAGGTCCTTGTGCATTGTAATATCTGCACTCACCCAGCCCCCAGAATATATTATTTCTGTATCTCTTTGAGTGTTATCAGTTTTGAAGCTTTTCTTGCATAGATCTCATAGATCTTTTGTCAAATGTTACCTTAATATTTAATGTTCATTCTAATGTAAATTGTATTTTAAGTTTCATTTCAAGTTCTGCTTGTTATGGATGTTATACTGGAAAGCAATTGAACATAGACGTATCTTACACACTGCATCCATCATTGCTATAGTTGCCTTGGTCTAGATCTTTTGAAAGTCACTTCTAGAGATACAGTGAAATTATTCAGATTGTTTAAACTTTCACCAGATGCCAGAAGCACATTTGTATTCATTTGACATAGTCAGATATTCTTCTGTATGTATTAAATCATATCAAAGTTTTTTTAAATGTATATTTAGTATTCAAGATTTGAAGTTCTTTTTTTTTGCTTTTCTTTTTATTTATTTATTTACTCTTTTTGCTTTTCTGCTTGTATTTATATAACTATTTATGTGCATAAAGACTGTATACCCCCAAATTAAATGTAAGTTTTAATAAACTTCTCTCATGGTATCCTCTAGCTTTTAGGTAGATAGTATAGAGAAAACCACATCTTCTAATATGACTGGGGAAGTAAAAATAGTTCATACATACATATTTATATAAATGAGGACAAAGTGGCATTGGTTTATTCATTTTCATTATTTCTTTGTAAATGGGACTTTTCTCTAATTCAGTTTTGTATATCTAAGGCATAACCTGATCTTTTAATTAAAAAAGAGATTCCCTCCAGATTAGTCTGGGAAGAATTTCTGTCTTTCTAAAAAGGAATGAAAATAACTTTCAGGTGTACAGTTCATTCATTCATCACTCTCTGAACAGGGAATAGAAATTCTCCATCGTCTTTAACATTCCAGATTGACTACTGTTCAGGTTAAACCTAAACAATCATCACAATTTCCCTAGGAATATCTAATTGTTCATATAAATAAATCCCTCTATCCATTGTTACCAGTCATCTCTATCAAGAACAACAAAATAGACCCTTTTGTGGGCCCCCCATAGGACCTTGCCCTCAACTTGGATCAACAACGGTAGAGAATGTTCCCCATCCTCCCAAGGGAGGCTGGACAGCATACTCTATGCTACACCTGAGGAAGATGGGTCCTGATATTGGGGCAGCCTGGACTGGTCCTACTCATGACCACAGAATGTGAGCTCCGATCTACAGGGATGCAGAGGTCACATAGGCTCCTAAGCTGAATACAGGCCTCAGATCACATCAAATTAGTGGGGTTTACAGTCCATAATATTTATACCCCTCAATTGTAAAGCAAAACACTGGAGTTGTTTTAAGTATCATTTACTTTTCCGGCAGCTGTGGAGGACCTTTTTCTTTCTTTCTTTCTTTCTTTCTTTCTTTCTTTCTTTCTTTCTTTCTTTCTTTCTTTCTTTCTTTCTCTTCTGCCTCCAGGGTTATCGCTGGGGCTTGGTGCCTGCACTACCAGTCCCCCGCTCCTGGAGGCCCCATTTTCTCCATTTTGTTGTCCTTGTTGTTATTGATGCCATCGCTGCTCTGGACAGGACAGAGAGAAATCCAGAGAGGAGGGGAAGACAGAGTGGGGGAGAGAAAGAGAGACATCTGCAGACCTGCTTCACCGCCTGTGAAAAGGCCTCCCTTCAGGTGGGGAGCCAAGGGCTCAAACCCGAATCCTTACACTGGTCCATGCCCTTTGTGCCATGTAGGCTTTACCCTCTGTGCTACCACCGAGCTTCCAAGATCTATCTTTTTAGCACATGGATATCCATTCTTTCTCGTCAAATCCTTAATTTAAAAAAATATTCATGTTGTATTTGTCTTTAGGGACAACACATGTTGAGTCTCTCCTTTGTTTAGTTATCTCTTCCTTTTTTTTTTTTTTTTCCTTAGCTGGGCCTTGTGGTGCACACTTTCATTACTCCTAGGAGCTGCTTTGTCATTTGTATAAAAAGACAAAGACATAAATAAGGAGAAATAGCAAAGCACCATATCTCCCCCTGGTGCTATGGCACCCTCAGGGCATGCTGGAGTTCAGATGTGCTTGCACTTATGGCAGTGCAGGCACCCTGCAGAATCAGTTTGTCTAGCAAGTAGAAAGGACTCTACTGTAAATGTCTTTCTATGATGCACACTTACTGGGTGATAAGTTTTTTACTCTTGGTACCCAAAAGTAATAGCAGGAAAGACTTTTGTAGAATGCATGTGAGTGTTTTCCCCATTGATTTTTTTTTGTCTTCGTGGAAACAGCATTAGGGCTGAGGAGACAGCATAATGGTTATGAGAAAGACCTTTATGCTTGAGGCTGTGAGGTTCCAGGTTCAATTCCCAGCACCACTGGAAGCTAGATCTGATTAGTGTTCTAGTCTCTCTTTCTCTCTCTTTCCCTCTCTTTCTCTCTTCTCATTTAAATAAATAAATACATAAATGCTTTTAAAAGAAACATAAAATCAGTAATGTTATGATGTGATCATGATAAATGCATGCAAAAGTGCCCCATTTCGTTATCTAGGTTATTTAAAGGAGAATTGAGGAACTGATTTCTGAACCTGTGGGCATTTGCAGACTATCACACACACCTGAATTGCTTCTGTGGATGTATTTCCAGCATGTTCAGTCTTTAGAATGACACCAGATAAGAAATTTTAAGTATGTGAAATTAGATTTTGTTCTTTCTCTTGTTCTCCTCTATATGTTATATAATTTCTAACTTCTCAAATGTTGAATTATTGTGTATTTTCTGAACTATGCACTCTTTCTCAAATTAAGCTATTAAATTTACATTTCTTATACAGTTGTTAAGTGCCTTACATGTCAAGTTTGCCACTATTATAAAATTTATGCTTGTGGATAATTTGGGGATGTTGTGACAATTCATTACTATAAAACAAAACAAAAAAGAAAGAAAGAAAAAAGACCCTCTAGGACACATGTTGCAGTTCAATTCACATTTTAATGAACTACCAGTTTTCAAAATATGTAAGATTTCTTCTGTGCCACAGCACCTTTCCCTTCTCCCACAAACTACTGAGAGTAGGTTGTGAATCTTGACTCCATGTGGTCTTTAAATCTGTGAAAGAAAGTATATGAGATGATAAAATGTGGATTGATAGAACCAAATTTTCATTCCCATCATCAAGCATTTATTGGCCTATTATCCAGTGATTGGAATGTCTCTTTAAAATACCTAAAGATAACTATTCCGTTTGATAGAACTTCATAAATGTGCTTTACAATTTAGATCTTGGTTTTCATGGCTTTTTATCGATTTAGTCTCATTCAAGCCAAGCTATTTGTTCATGTTCTACTTCCCAGCTTCAATGTTTCAAACCTTTCCAGGGCAGAATGAAAGATTATGAGTGGGTTACATTGTTACATTTCTGTAGCTCTTTCATTTCTACCCCAACCCTGGCTTACTTTCATGTCTTCAATAAAAAAATTGATCCAGGTTGGATTTATGTGAATATATATATATTCCAAACTGGCCTACCCTGTGACTGAATTCAGCAGTAAGACCATATCAGGTTGTTATACACTAGCAACTGAGCACCTTAAAATTAGATGGAAGAAACTGAATTCGTTACCAAAGGCTGTGTTGACTGGATGAAATAAATGTAGATTGTACCTTCTTTCTTTCTTTCTTTCTTTCTTTCTTTCTTTCTTTCTTTCTTTCTTTCTTTCTTCTTTCTTTCTTTCTTTCTTTCTCTCTTTCTTTTTTAGCATTGAACCCACTTGAGCAGCTTGTAAATCTTTAAAACATTAGTTCCAGATACTTGAAATGTGCTAAAATTAGAAAGTGCAGTGAAAATATAAAACATTGTGTGTGAAGGAAATTCTGCTTTATTAAAGAAATTAATAGTTGAGGAACATATTTGGAAAGAAGCCAAGAAAGTTGGGTCTTCTTTGTTTTATCTTTCCTACTGTCTCTTGCATATGAGGGTGCCTACTGACTTCTGGTCGTAATTTATAATCATGTTAAGGTTACTATTCTGCATCAACAGAGTCTTGATCAAAGTCAAAGAAGCAGCGTTTTACTTTATCCAAAATAGTTTATCCAAAATAGTTCAACACACAATGTCTTTAAGAATTAGAAATAGCTCACAGGCTTCTCATGGCTATATTGAAAGGTGCAGTGCATGGTGACTAAAATAAATTAGACAGTTTGAGTTTAAATCTTAACCCACAGAGTTACTAACTGATTGACTTTGGAAAAAGCACACTAATCTCGCTACGTATTCATATTTTCTCAGAAAAAAATGCTAAAATCTCATAACTTTACTGTAAGAATTCAGTACTTATTGCATATAAAGTTTATGGAACAGTACCCGAGACAAAGGTACATATGAAATGCTTCTTTAATTTCTATATTGTTCTGTCATTCTTAAAATCAACAGTATGACTGTTATTTTAGAGCCTTTATTAGGCTAAACCTAGCCCAGGTTTTCAGATTGAAAACCGTTTACTCCTAAACTATGCTGGTTTGCTTTATTATATTTAATTCTGAACGATGTAGACCCATATTAGTTGAGGTAAATTTGACACTGTATAATGCCATACTACTTTTCGCATAGCAGTGTGTTTTAGTTCACGTTTGTACTTTTTTATTTTAATGTATAAATTTTTCCAAGAGTCACATTGCCACAATCTATTTACTGACACCTGTTGCCTTCAGAAAGGATTCCCATACTGAACCAAAAAATTTCTAGAAAGCTCTGGATTTACATTTTTTGTGTTCTGACATTTCCTTCTAGTAAAAAAAAAAAAAAACAGATTCTCATAAAGAACCCACTTCTACTGAACCTCGTAAGAAGAATAATTTTGAAGTTGAAAAACTTTGTCAAAAGGGGACAGGCAGTGGCACACCTAGTTGAGCACTCAGTTATATAGTTCACAAAGACCCAGGTTCAAGTCCATGATACCCACCTGCAAGGGGACTGTTTCACAAGTGGTATAGCAGTGATGCAGGCATTTCTCTATCTCCATCTTTTTCTCTCCCCCTCTTCTTTCAACTTCTCTCTGTCTCTGTCCAGTAATAAATAAAATATTTTTTAAATATGCTAACGATTGGAAAACTTTCGTAGTAATTTTCATACATTCTTCTTTTCCAATTTATGGACTAGTTGACTTATTACTTCTGTTTTGTTTGGGATTTAACATTGCTTTACAGAACTTTCTGGTTTCAGGATTACTGTCATGGCCATACTTGGTGCATATAAGTCACCACACACGCCCACCACCAAAGTTCTGTGTATTTCCCACCATCCCCCCGTGGCCATCTTAATTCTCACATCTTACAAAACACTGGTTATATTCTTTCCTTCTTAATTAGTAAACAGCCTTAATACATTTTGCATTTTCTTTGTTAAGAATTTTTCTTACTGCTTTTTTCATTCATAACACATTGTTTACTCTTGCACATTACTGGAAAAGATAAATGAGAAACATAATCATTAAAATAGATTATTTAATAGATATCAATTTAAATACACTTAATTTTAATAAGTCAATATATTTTTTAATTTTTTTACTTATAAAAAGGAAACATTGACAAAACCATAGGATAAGAGGGGTACAGCTTTGCACAATTCCCACCACCAGAACTCAGTATCCCATCCCCTCCCCTGCCCTGAAAGCTTTCCTATTCTTTAACCCTCTGGGAGTATGGACCCAAGGTCATTATGGGGTGCAGAAGGTGGAAGGTCTGGCTTCTGTAATTGCTTCCCCGCTGAACATGGGCATTGACTGGTCGATCCATACTTCCAAGCCTGCTTCTCTTTCCCTAGTAGGGTGAGACTCTGGGGAAGCAGAGCTCTAGGACACATTGGTGGGGTCGTCTGTCTAGGGAGGTCTCGTCGGCATCATGCTAAGCATCTGGAACCTGGTGGTTGAATAGGTCAATAATTTAACTCTCATATTTATAGCATAGAGTTTGTTCTATGATGGTAAATTCATTTCAGAAACTCAGAATGTTTTTATTATTTATAATCTAATGTCTTTAATTCATTTATTTTATTCAATTAAGATAGAGTGTATTTGGGAGTAGGGCGGTGGTGGTAAGGCAGGTTAAGTACAAGGACCGGCGGAAGGATCCCAGTTAGAGCCCCCAGCTCCCCACCTGCAGGGGAATCGCTTCACAAGTGGTGAAGCAGGTCTGCAGGTGTCTGTCTTTCTCTCCTCCTCTGTTTTCCCCTCCTCTCTCCATTTCTCTCTGTCCTATCCAATAACAATGACATCAATAACCACAACAATGTTAAACAACAAGGGCAACAAAAGGGGAAAAATTTTTTTTAAAGATAGAATGCATTCATATAATCAAGCAAATACTTGATTTGGATAGATAACTTAAGGAATTTTTGTGTTAATTTCTTTCTACTGAAGCTTAAAACTTTATGTTTGTTGAGTCTTGATCTCTGATTAAGCTTTGCTTAGAATAATCATTTCATTTTATATTTAGCAATTTACTTGTGCAAGTGAATTTTCTGGTATTCAAATTATGTCTGATGAAATTGCTAAGAAATTTCTTTGTAAAGAATCAACAGTATTTCTCATAATTTAATTATTGTTGTAGTTGAATATTCCACTGAATTCTGAATATGCTGTATTCAAGCTTGCAGAGATTCCTACTAACTCATATTTGCTTTAAACAGTACTTGAACATATATGATAACATAGATATTTATCTCTATATTAAAAAAAATTAGAAAAAGTTGCATTATTTGTCATCTAGCTAAAATAGCCAAATACATACTTAGTTTAAATCTCAAGGATATCTGGATAATAAAAGTGTGACTTTCGTATTTTGAAGATGAAAAATAATAATATATATGGAATAAAAATCAGTGGCTTACATTTTAACACTGAGGCTTCTATTTAATCTCCTCACCTTCCTGTTCTCCTTGCTACTCACACTGCAGTAAGGGTCTTTTATGTCATTATCTCAAGAATACAACAACCAACAACAATACAAAAATATCCTTACTTTTAGTTCTCAGAGTAAGGTGCTTTGAAGAGAAAATAGTTTAGTGAATTTTATACTTTTGTTTGAAAGTATTGATGACCTAAACCTAGGTGACTCAGAATAATGGAGTTTTACTGCAGAATACTGTGCCCCAGTATGGTTCCGTAGCCCCCATGTCCACTTGGTCGATTCCAAATTATATTCCTCCATGAGGATCATTTCTGGAACCATCCGTTCCACCCCGGTTCCATGGCTGCCAGTTCTTAGCAACATCGCCCCGCCAGATATTCCTTGGGATGCGGCATCATCTAAGTTCATTCCCCACGTCTACGCTCGACCGGACCTGCCAATATACGCGGATATCTTCGCCCACCCTGTCCAACGCTTGACGTCTCGTCACCCAATCTGGTCCCCTACGCCTACACTGAACTTCTCTGTTCCAGTCTCTTGGAAACAGAGCTGGTAGTCAGCTGAGGTAAAGAACAAACACCTCATCACAGACCCCTGCAAGCGTCAACCCGGCTTTGACCTAGCACGTTATGATTGGGCCCTCCTCAATCGCTATCGAACAGGCCATGGCCGGTGCGCCGCTATGTTCCATCGCTGGGGAGCCAGAGACGACCCGAACTGCCCCTGCGGCTCCAGACAGACTATGACCCACATAGTCAACGACTGCCACCTCTCCAGATTCAAAGGAGGTCTCGAAACTTTACATCAGGCTCAACCTGACGCTGTTGACTGGCTACGGAAGAAGGGCAAACGCTAGAAGAAGAAGAACTGGTAAAAGAGACGCAGCGATGGGGTCAGATAACGAAAGATTACACTGTCGAATGATACTCAATTGAATGGGGAAATTTACCCATAAAGAATTTTTTTTAAAAAAAATAATTTCGAGCAATCATGAGGCAGAGTTTTCAAAGATGAAAAGATCTGGGTCCTTCTGTGTAGTTATGTGAACTATTTCTTTTTTCTTGGAAGTTAATGGCTTACAGTAAACAGCAATACAGTTGTTGGTACATGTATAAAATTTCTCTGTTTTCTGCAAAACACTCTAGACCCCCCCCCCCAGGTCCTCTTCCACCATCATGGACTAGGTCTGTCTCTTAACAATCAGGATGTTCTCTGGTTCAAGTTACCAGGTAGATAAACTTAGAAAAACTAAGAGGTGGTGCGGTGCATAAAGCAGTGGACTCTCAAGCATGAAGTCTTGAGTTCAGTACCCAGCAGCACATGTACCAGAGTGATACCTGGCTCTTCCTCTCTCCTCTATCTTTCTCATGAATAAATTTAAAAAATCTTTTTAAAAAGACATTTTAAAAAAAGAAAAGAGAAACAGTGTATTCTGCTAAAATATTTTTACAGAGGATACTTCTTTTGAGGAGAATAGCATTAGTTTGTGTGTTAGGTAACCATAAGTAGCATGATTGCAAGACTTAGCTAGGCTTATTTCTCAGGAGTTTTCCCCCTTGCTGTAAAGGGTATGACAAATTCAATTCTGCTTCATGCATTTGTTCCTAGGAGCCGTAGTTAAAGAAGATAGTTTCAATCACAGGACAGTAAGAGACTTGACAGAAGAGTATGTTCACTATAATGGCCATGGGGATGCTGGGAAGAGATTTAGTCTCTGCTGTATTTCCAGAGAGAAAATATGACTCTGGAGACACAAGAAAAGTTTGGAATATCATGATTTCTGTGTCTTAGTGCACTCAATCGAGACTGATAGTGTTTTTGTTTGTTTGTTTGTTTTGATATCAGAGTTGAAGGTTATCAGAGTGAAGTTCTTATGGAATGTCTGAGCATGGGCAATATCAGTATAGCTTTGCACAGGCAGGCTAAACACATCAAAGGAGGAATTTAAAAAGTATTTCTTTAAGAAATACGTGGAAAGAGCTGCAAAGATCAAGGGCTTAAAAGAAGAAAAAGAACATGGAAAACAGAGGCTTCTGAGCTGAGTCTTACAGTAGATTAGAGAAGTAGACATCAAATTCAATAGAGATTGAAGATCACATGGAGACTCAGAGGAGCAACTGACCGCAGCAGAGACCAGAGTGGCACATCAGATGGACAAGATCTCCGTTGCTCAGTTCCAGGAAGAAATCTAAATATACTCAGAACTCATTTCACTCAGGGAGAGGAGAGGGAGAAAAAGAGAACTTGATTGGATCCAATTTTATTTTAGAAAGCATGTGCACAGTGAACTGCCAAGGTCTATTGTTTTAGTGAAAATATATACAGTGGGTCAAAATGTATGGCTTTGTTAAAGAACATAGCAATATTAGTTAATTTTTTCAAAGTTTTAATTTGGGACAGTAGAACTTCAAACATGGTTTATTGCCTTTGATAAAGAACAAGTAAATAATAGAGGGAAACTGTAAGAAAGTAGCTCTAGAACTGGGGAGAAAATTCATCATTGGAGCGGAGGACTCACATCCTCAAGATCCTAAATTCAATCCCTAGCACCACGATATGCCAGTGCTCCTCTCTTCCTCTCTCTCTCTCTCTTCCTCTCTCTCTCTCTCAAAAATATATAAGGAAATAAGGTAGAGCACACATATGACCATGAACAAGGACCCAGGTTCAATCCTCCAGTCCCCACCTGCAGGGAGAAGCTTCATGAGTAGCTAAGTAGTGTTGCAGGCATATTCTCTTCCTCTTCCTCTTCCTCTTCCTCTTTCTCTTTTTCTCTACCTTCCCTCTCAATTTCTCTATCTCTATCAGAAAGAATATTGGGGAAAGGGGGGATGCTACTGGGAACTATAGATTCATTGTGCACCCCCCCCCCAGAGATGACCCTGGTGTTGGCAATGATAATAGTAAAATAAATAAGATTTAGGAAGGCAGTTCTTACTTGCTGTGTTACCTTGATCTGCAACATACGTATACATACACATATACATATCCTAGTCATAAAACTTACCACAGAGTGTATGATATTTATTTATTTAGATAGAGACAGAGAGAAATTGCAATGGGAGGGGGGCGAGAGAGGAAGGAGAGTGAGAGAGAAAGACGGAGAGAGGAGGCACCTGAATCAAGGTTTCATCACTGGTTAATTTCCCCCCTGCAGATGGGGACTAGGGGCTTGAAGCCGGGTTCTTACTAAGCACTGTGCTGTGTGTGCCCTATCACGAGCTCCACTGCCCAGTTCCTGGCAAACTATATGTATGTTATATGTATGTATATCATCTCTTCTTTATCCATTTATGTATGAGCACTCATGTGGTTTCCATGTTTCCATATCTAGGCTACTGTAAATAATGTTGCCCTGAACATGTGGGCTTGTATTTATTTCCAAGTTAGTGTTTTGTTTTCTTCAGATATATATCTTCAGGAACGTTACTTTTATTTCTCATTTTTTGAGTGGACTCCATACTATTTTCCACAGTGACGTAACTGATTTATACTCCTATCAACAGTGTATAGATTTTTCTTTATCTTTTATGTCCCTGTCAACACTTCTTATTTGTCATCTTTTGGATAATAACCAATTTTTTTTTTTTTTTGTCTCCTGGGTTATTGCTGGGGCTCCATGCCTGCACTACGAATTTACTGTTCCTGGAGGCTATTTTTTTCCCTTTTGTTGCTCTTGTTATCATTGTTCTTCTTCTTATTGTTGTTATTGCTGTCATTGTTGCTGGATAGGACAGATAGAAATGGAGAGAGATGGAGAAGACAGAGAAGGGGAGAGGAAGACAGATAACCTTCAGACCTGCTTCACTGCCTGTGAAGTGACCTCCCCCCAGCCCCCTGCAAGTGGGGAGCCAGGGTCTCAAACTGGGATCCTTGCACGTGTCCTTGCGCTTTGTATGATGTGCATTTAACTCGCTGCACCACTGTCCGACCACCCACCTCTCATTAAAATAAGTCAGTCAGTCTCAGTCTCTCTCTCTCTCTCTGCCATGAAGGTTATCACTGGGGGTTCATGCCTGCATGATTCCACTGCTCCTGTTGGCCTTTTATTATTATTATTATTAGATAGAGAATGAAAAACAGAGAGCAGAGAGGCACTGAAGCACTGAACATTTCCTTATGCATAATAATATGTATTCTCTACTGGGTGAGCTGTCTGCTAACACCCAAATGTGTGTGTGTGTGTGTGTGTGTGTGTGTTGCCACCACAGTTACCACTGGGGCTCTGTGCCTGTATAACAAATCCACTGCTTCCAGTGGCTAGTTTTTCCTCCCATCCTCCCTCCCTCCCTCCCTCCCTCCCTTCCTTCCTTCCTTCCTTCCTTCCTTCCTTCCTTCCTTCCTTCCTTCCTTCCTTCCTTCCTTCCTTCCTTCCTTATTTGACAGAGAAAAATTGAAAAGAGGAGATAGACACCTGTAGACCTGCTTCACCAGTTGGGATGTATCTGCTCTGCAGGTGGGGAGTGGAACCTCTAATTTAGGTCCTTGCTTATAATAAAGTGTGGATAACATGGTTTATGCTTTTATTTCCTTTGAAATTTACTGATTTGAGATGGAAAAATGGTCTCTCTCTGCCTCTTTCTATCTCTTCATTCCTTCCCTCTCAACTTCTTTCTGTCTCTGTGCAAAATAAATAAATACAATTATATATTGCCCCCAGGGTTATCACTGGGGCTTAGTGCCTGCACTATGATCCACTGCTCCCAGAGGCCATTTTTCCCATTTTTTTGTTGCCTTTGTTGTTGTTCTTGTTGTTATTGTTGTCATAGTTGTTTTTGTTGTTGGATAGGACAGAGAGAAATGGAGAGAGGAGAGGAATACAGAGAGGGGGAGAGAAAGGAAGACACCTGCAGACCTGCTTCACCATTTGTGAAGCAACCCCCTGCAGGTGGGGAGCTGGGGTCTGTCTCGAACCAGTATCCTTTCGCCCATCCTTGTGCTTTGCACCACGTGCGCTTAACCCACTGTCCAACTCCCCAAATATATATTTTCTTAAATAAAAAGAAACATTTCAAAATGAAACCTAGAACATGTGGTTATTTTTAAAACAATTATTATCTTTATTTATTGGATCGAGACAGCCAGAAATCAAGAGGAAGAGGAGAGAGACAGAGAGAGACACCTGCAGCCCTGCTTCACCATTCACAAAGCTTCCCCTCCCTGCAAGGGAACACTTTGTTCTTATTTTCACTTCTTTCACAAAGTCAACTCAATTTTACCCTTGGCTCTATTTTCATCACAGAGGCATTCTTGACTGAAATAATATCTGTTTGGAATAATATACCAAAAAAGGTTTCTTTAAAAAAAGTCACTAGGAAGTGCAAGTATTTTGGGACAAGCGTGAAGTTTTCTTTATGCCAACAGAAATGTATTAGGAAGGCAGTGATAAATGTTGTCCTTTCTAACATGTTCATGATTTTACTTAAAGTCAGTGGGAACTAAATATGTGAAATGGGGTTGAAATATGGACTTTATAACAGGTGTCAATGCTACCGGTAGTTCATATTCTTATCCAATGTAACTCCTGAATAATGTTTGTCAAATTAAATTTCAAGTCAGAGAAGCCAATTGTAAATGCTTTGTTTTTACATCCATTTGCTGAAATTTACAGAAACAGAAGAACTGACATGCAGGATGAATTCACTGGCCTGGAGCCACTAATTACAGAGGCTGTGTTTGGAAGAACCTGAAATGCCTAAATGAAAAAAAATCCAAAGCTCTTAAAAAGATTGGAAGAAGCATTTTCATCTAAGGAAATAGTGGAATTTTAAATTAAACCAATTGGGAGATGATTGTATACTAGTTTAAAGTCATTCCAGACTTTATATTGTTGCAGACATTGAGTCAGCCACATTGAACAAGAATAATCCTTAAAAACTAGTTTTTATTAATCTTTCCTTCAGAATTCCAGAAGAGAAGGAATCATTATAAGTCAATAATTGACATAAAGATGAGATTAAAAAGCAAGATAAACTTAACCTTATGGAAGACAGATTTACATCCACAGCCATTGGAACTAATCTGTATTTGTCATGCACAATGGATTGAAACTTACTCCAGTATCTTTTCTTGAATTATAACTAGAGTAATTGGTTCCCAAGTTTTATTTACTTATTTTTATTTTGCTAATTTAGTTTTTTGGAGATTCTCAGGTGCTGTAATGTATCTCCAGCCCTCTGTATCTGATTGGGACAATGAAATCATACATGTCTGAAATGGACAACAACAACCCTATTCAATATCTTCATCAAAATGTAAACAGAAATTGCATATTTCAGCAGCACTGAATTGGGGAGAAGAGGGAGGGCACTTGTTTCCCCAGCATTAGCATTTAAAAAGTTTGCCACACATTATCTCAACAAAGAATTGAGGAGAGAGCATGATTTTCAGGAATTTTAAACTTTATTCAGGAAAATTGAGAACATTCATGTTAGGCTGAGAGGGAAGAAGGGATGGATGGAGGGAGGGAGACAGAGAGAGAGAGAAAGAGAGAGAGAGAGAGGAGCTCCAGAGCTCTCCTACTCACATGTTCATGGGACAATATCCTAGGGCCAAGTGCTCAATGGAGAAAGAGAGAGAGAGACAGAGACAGAGACAGAGACAGAGACCAAAGGGCAGCTTACTCACATGTTGAGCTCACATGGTGATTTAAGCAGAGAGAGCATGAGAAAGAAAAAAAGCCCACTACTCACATCTTGACAGGAGGCCCACGCAGGTAGAGAAAGAGAGAAAGTGTGAGAAGCCCTTGAGAGCTCATAATCACATAGTGACCTGGACAGAGAGAGAGTCAAGCACACAGGTCTAGCTTTAAACACCCAAGCCCTGCCTCTACCTTTGCAAGCCACACCTGCCACCACTCCCATTTTCTGGACGGTAACCCTCCTGTCCCTTAACAGTACCATCAGGCTTGATTAGTAGACTAGAATTCAACAAGGGAGATTATTACCTACCAGCCTTTTTTTTTTAAACTCAGAATATTGCTCATCTCTGAATTAGTTGTACTGTCCCCCTTAGTTCTTACTTACCAGCTCTTAAGTTGTCTTCTCCCCCCCCCCATGTTGAGAAATATAAAAAGCCAGACTAGAAAAATTAAATGCTGAATAAAGATTAAGGCTGATATAATGAAGGTTAACATCGATATTAGCATCAGAAGAACTGGTTAAATATAATATGACAGCATGTGACTTAAAATTATGCATGTAGTTAATCTGCACTGCTACAAAAAAGCACAACAAAACATTATGTGCTGATTGGTGGGTCAAAGATCAGTCAATTCATAGGGGCAGAATATGAGACCAATTAAGAGATATATCTGGGGGTCGGGCGGTGGCGCAGTGGGTTAAGCGCATGTGGCGCAAAGCGCAGGAACCGGCGTTAAGGATCCCGGTTCGAGCCCCCGGCTCCCCACCTGCAGGGGAGTCGCTTCAAAGGCGGTGAAGCAGGTCTGCAGGTGTCTATCTTTCTCTCCCCTTCTCTGTCTTCCCCTCCTCTCTCCATATCTCTCTGTCCTATCCAACAACGAATTGCGTCAACAAGGGCAATAATAATAACCACAATGAAGCTACAACAAGGGCAACAAAAGGGGGAAAAAATGGCCTCCAGGAGCGGTGGATTCATGGTGCAGGCACCGAGCCCAGCAATAACCCTGGAGGAGGAAAAAAAAGATATATCTGATCCTTATATCCCTATTTGACTGTCAAGACTAAACTGGTAAACTTAAAATCTGTAGCTATTCAAGGAAACTCCAGGCTCATAAAGAATAGTCATATTGGTGACTATGAGGAGTTCTGAAGAATCAAGGAGTTATTTAGTCTAAGTGGGACAGCCACTCTGTCTCTTCTCCTGTTTTACAAAATGAATTACTGAGTAACAACTTCGTTTATGTCTCTAAGATTAAGTCTCTGTCAAAATCGTCTTAAAGGAATTCTAGAAGTTCCTGGAAATGGTTTGGTATTAACAAGCTGCCAGGTTTTCAAATTAAAAACCATTATTTTCGGGAGTTGGGCGGTAGTGAATCGGGTTAAGCGCACGTGGCACAAAGCGCAAGGACCTGCAGAAGGATCCCAGTTCGAGCCCTGGCTCCCCACCTGCAGGGGAGTCGCTTCACAGGCAGTGAAGCAGGTCTGCAGGTGTCTATCTTTCTCTCCCCTCTCTGTCTTCCCCTCCTCTCTCCATTTCTCTCTGTCCTATCCAGCAATGATGACAATAATAATAACTACAACAACAAGGACAACAAAAGTGAATAAATAAATAAGTATTTTAAAAAACATTGTTTTTATAGCCTGACATTTGAGTGTGTGTGTGTGTGTGTGTGTGTGTGTGTGTGTGTGTGTGTGTGTGTCAGAATGAATGGGTGATAGAAATGGAAGGCATGGGATAGGACACTCTGGTGATTGAAATTGTACCCTTCTTATCCCACAATCTCGTCGATCATTATTAAATCACTAAAATAAATAAATAAATAAATAAATAAATAAATAAATAAAGGAGTTGAAAAATAAGAAAACACGATGCAGAACTTGGACAGGCTTTGGTGTATTGCAACAGAGTAAAAGACACTGGGGTGTGGGGGAGGGTTCAGGTCCTGGAACATGATGGCAGAGGAGGACCTAGAGGGAGTTGAATGGTTATGTGGAAAACTGAGAAATGTTACCCATGTGCAAACTACTATATTTTACTGTTGACTGTAAACCATTAATTCCCCCCCATAAGGAGGGGGGAAGAATGTGTGATAGATATTCAGCTAGAGATGTCTCACTTCTTTTGTTAATATGCAAGCATGAAAAGTTTTGATGTGTTTTATGGTAAATCAGTATGATTTATTACAGTTGAAGACATTAATAGATGGCACATTTCTCTCATGTATAAAATTTAAATCAAGAAATTAATTATAGCTCAAGTATAAGGGACTAAAGGGGCAGCTATATAGTGTTTAAAGTGAGAAAGGTATTAGAATGAGAGATAAGATGACTTGGGATGCTCTCATTCTACTTTAATTTCCAAAATCAGTTTAAATCATCGTTTAATATATGTTGACTATTTAATGGGATCAGGCCTGAAAGAAAAGTACTTTTTATCTGGCTTGTCTGGTACCCACATACCACTACAATTTTTGCATTAATTTTCACACTGCTAGTGAAAAAGTAATTTTTTTCCAATACAGATGTACTGTTATTGCTGTGATTCATTAGTGTAATAAAAGAGAGACATAATTTTTAAAAGTACCATTCTAAGTATTTACTTGAGAGATATTTGGCCTTTTAGGAAATATCTGTATTATTATTTTTACAGGTTATTGTTATACTATGCTACGCTGTACTTAGTTAACCAGTGTAGTCATCCCTGATTTTGTCTCAGAATGTTTAATTACCTAACAAGTATCACAGTCTTATTTAATGATGTTGCATTACTTTTAAAATGCTTTTGAAAGAAATATGAAGAAATTTATGGACATTCAGCACATAAGTGATAAAGAAAGTAGAATCTAGTGGCAAAAATTCACATTGACTAAATCTCCTAGGTTTCATTAGTTGATTGTGATTGTCATAAACTAGGTCCTATTTACAGAATGATACTAACCTACATATGAGTGTCCCATGGTGTTATACTTTGTGTGTATATGTGTTGTTTGCAATGATCTTTCATGTAGCTATCATAATTTAATGTGTATTAGAACTGCTAGTGACACTTACTGAAAAAGACACTCTCTTAGTTGAGGGATATTTATATTGTATAGATATCATGGGAGACTTCTATTTGGAAGTCATAATAATCTAGACCTTTTTGTATTTATATTTCATAGACTTTATTTGCTTTTAGAATTCTTCATCATTTTTTACTTTTTATACTTTCTATTAGTTATTTGATAGTAGCCTACATAATTACAGGGATATAGTTCCATACTGTACCCATAAACAAAATTCTGTGCTCCCTATTATATGTGTTATTTCATAGGTATGAATAATTACAACATAATAATTGATTCACTGCTTATTGATGAGTCAGGGGCTCAGAAGTAACAGAGAGCATTTAAGGCTACCATGTAATACTGATTATTCACACAGTTCTGAAATTAGTTTGCCTGCTTTAGTTTTCTCTGTCATATTTTTATTTCTCTAAAATTAAAGAGAAAATTTCCTCCTGAATTAATTGGAATTATTTCATTTGAGAATCAGACTATACAATTAAATGAAGAAATGATATACGTATTATTATTCCTTGAGGTCAAAATAACAGTGGGTTATTAAAGTTTTTACACAAAATTCTAATTATTTCTTTGAAAGGCTCAGTAGCATTCAGTGAAAACGGCATTGTGAAAAGCAAGAGGATACATGAGGATTTTCAAAATGAAAAAAAATGATAGGACAAAGCATCTTAATTGCTTCTGGATGGAGAAAGAGATTAATTTTCTCTTATGTCAACATCCCTGTTTAGATTTTAATTGTCATGTACTTCCAGTTTCCTGAGCAAGTTGGATAAAAGAGAGGGGAAGAACTCATATTGCTCCCTAGGTATAACTTTATGTTTTAAATTGCATTCTGTCATTTTTTCCTGTCATATAAAAAATAGAAAAACAACAGAGTGAGTGTACTTTTAAGTAGTGTAAAAGCATAGTATCTTGGTTCAGGTGAGAAATTTTGAGTTCTTAGCATAATCATTTTTCTTACATTCAGGAGACATAAGTAAACTGAAATCCAAATCTGCTTTTCCTCCTCCTGCTTTAAGACATAATTGGAATTGATATACGTTGGAGTTACATTCTTCTCATAAGAATGAGGGAAATGAATAATTTCAGCTTTTATCTTATGAAGTCAAGCAAGACAACATGGTTTTAATTGACAATTCCTATTTTTACAATGATCATACATTAAGTAATGATGGTTAGGGCATAATTCTTTTCAATATTAAGATATCTTTAGAACATTATAATGTTACTGCTTGCTTTGAAGCAGTAACATTATAATGAGTTTTTTATAAAAACTCTAAGTAAGACAAAAAAACATGTTGCAGACTATTAAATTAGTGCAAAACTAGATGAAAAGGGTGAAATAATAATAGGGAATATTCATTTTGTTTTGAAAGGAGCCAGGACAGCAAATATGCTCTTGGTTTTGTATTGATGTTGTTCAGTTACATGAGGGATCGTGAGAAGTTCCCAGTGGCTTTGCTCCATGTATCTCCTCCTAGTCAGTTCTTATTTGAAAACTTTGATTTTAGTGTTTTTTTTTTGTTTGTTTTAATGCATGAAATGCCTACATCAGGGCAAACTATCTCACCTCAAGCATCTTCTGGTGAAATTGCTACAATTTACAGCCTCTGTGGTTTAAGAGGTCAACTTGTTTCATATAGTGATAGTATGCTGGGAATATCCTTGATTTTAGACTCGGGAATCACAGTTTCAAATATTTGCTGTTTGCGTAAGAGTGCCTGTTAGATTAAACTGTCACCTCTTCCTGGAGCCACAAATAGTTTGTGTCTCATACTCACCTCCCCACCCCCATTTCCCATCTTCCAGAAATGCCTATTCTCATCTGTTCTTGACTTGAAAGTGGTTTCAGAGGTGTGTCTTTTCCTGAACATAGAAAGTCGAACACTTCATAGAGTTATGCCAAAGATATATTAACACCTACATTTGGAGTTTTTTCCTTTTTCTGTAATCTGAAGGATTAAAATGCAAAAGAAAACTTTGGAGAGAGAAGTAAAATAGGAAAAGTAGACACTTATTTGAAATGTATTGTATCTGGAATAAATGTTTCATTTTGATCTCTTTCAGGCACCTCTAATAGGAGGTGGAGTTAGTGTTTTGTGCAGAGGTTTTTATCCTATCCTACCCTACCCTACCCTACCCTACCCTGTCCTGTCCTGTCCTATCCTGTCCTATCCTATTCTCTATTTATAAAAAAGAAACACTGACAAAACCATAGAATAAGAAGGGTACAACTCCACACAGTTCCCACCATCAGAACTCTATGTCCCATCCCCTCCCTTCATAGCTTTCCTATCCTTTATCCCTCTGGGAGTATGGACCCAAGATCATTGTGGGATACAGAAGGTGGAAGGTCTGGCTTCTGTAATTGCTTCCCCACTGAACATGGGTGTTGACAGGTCGATCCATATTCCCAGCCTGTGCAGATGTTTTGTTTGAATAAGCCATTCTAGTTATTTATTTGCTTAAGCTCATTTCATGAGAACTAAACTAGATTAAAAGAAATTAGTACGACAAAGCACTACAAAGGTAGTGCTTCCTATGCTTAGATGAAATTCTAGACCTTCCTATGTCTGTCTTCTCTGTTTAATGTTAAATTTTGATAATCATTAAATGTCCTTATTAGTAATTACTAAGTACTTAATAATTTAATTCAGCAATTGAATTGATTACTTAATAATTGAAATTGATTTCTCTAAATATTATGCATCCCTACAACTAATTGAAAACAAAAAGTATAGGGTGAGGGTATAACATAATGGTTATGCAAAGAGACTTCCATGCCTGAGGCTCTCATATCCCAGGTTCAATCCCTCACACCACCATAAGCCAGAGCTGAGCGGTGTTCTGATTTAAAAAAAAAAAAAAAAGTGTAGTTGCTTCTCTATGTTGTCCTAATGAATGGAATTTGGGACCAACCTCCATACCCCAAACTGGTCACCTTATCAGGACTGATACTTTTAGGTTATGAAAAGGTGTGTTCTTCACACAAGTATGGCTTCTGGGGAAAGAGAGAAGGGAGACACAAGGACTTTGATTTTATTGTTATTCAACAGTAGGTGAGAGGAGTTTCCCAGGAAGAAATTTAATTTCCTGTTAAACTTTAGTGAAGAAGAGTTCAGTAGCACTGGACTTGCTTATCTGTTATCTGGTGCCTGAATGTGAGGTAGGAGGGAAAAAGAAAAAAAAAAAAAAGAACAACAAAAAAAGATTAAACAAATGTTGAGAAAAGCAATGACAATAGCAGTGTAAATTTTATTTATGATAAAGTATTGTCTATCTTATGCAATTTATTGAATTTTGTACTGACAGTGGAAACTGGAAATGATGAAACATGAAAGCACAAAAGACAATATTCAAAGGCTGCTGGCCACACAACTGCAGCGTGCTGGTGTTTGAGTATTGGGTATAGCTGTCCAGGATTCTGAGTATCATTCAACATATCTTTAATCTAGGAAAAGGTTGAAATTCAAAATGCAGTGTGTTGTTTCTTTTGAAAGTCTATTGTTTTCACACAATTACCTAGTAGAAACAAACAAACAATTAAGCCAAGGGCCAGCCAAAGAGCTCGCTCGGAGGACTGTGTGCTTTGTCATACATGTGACCCAGGTTCTAGCCCACCCCCCACCTCATTGCAGGAAGCTTCCATGTTGTGGTCTCTTTCACTCCCTCTCTCTGCCTCTAGCTAAAAAAAAAAAAAAGAAAAGATGAAATAAATAAACAACAACAAAAATGTTTATTTGAATCATTGTAAATAGGCACATAGATCATTACATAGGTAAAACACACACAGATTAGATGCCTCTATGTTTTCTAGCCTACCTTCATGAGAACATAAAAGTTACTGTCTTGGAACTAAAGGATACTTTTTTTGTTGCTGTTGTTCTTTCTTGATTTGTTCAATGTTCTGAAAGTCAGGCTGGTTATTCTCAGTTCTTCTTAAACACTAAGTTCACTTTAATTTAGTAACTGTTATTAGAAAAGCATTTGATATTCTGCAGCTGTGCAGTTAGAAGGCTGCCAAAACCTGCAATTGATTGCAATGCTGGTGGCTCAGCCAAAGCTCCCTCCTGGCTTTCAGGTCTCCAGGTTAGCTTTCAGCACCTTTTCCTACCTCAGAGCTGCAGGCTTTACAGAGGAGTCTGTTGCTCAGCAACCAGCCCTCCCCTCTTAGGAAACAGGTCAGGCAAAAGGAGAGGAGATGAGGTGGTAACTAAATGCTTGTCTGTCAGCAGAAATCCTATGAAAAGAAACCAGTTTACATAGACATCACCACCCTATGGGGAAACATCAGTCTCATTATCTATGGGGTTAATATCTGTTTGTTGGAAATGCCCTTTCCCTGATGGCCTGGGAAGAATTTTAGAAATTAAATACCATCTAAGTAGGCTAATAGCATCTTAGTCATTAAAGTTAGAAATATCCTTTTGGTATGGTCATCACCTCAAGGTCAAAGAAAGAGATCGTGCTTGAAAGATATGAGAGAATGTTTTACTTTATATGGTTGACTTGTTATTTAGATAACTGTTATAACAAACTCTGAGGTTTCTAATGACATGAAAAATCCACTGAAATGTCTTTTTTATTAATTTTAACTTATTTATTATTGGAGAGAGAGATAGAAATTGAGAGGGGAGGGGGAAACAGAGAGGAAGAGAGATGAGACAGAGAGACACCTGCAGCCCTGCTTCATCATTCTTCTGTACTGAGTGATAGGCTTTGTCAAACAAAATGCCAAATTGCAGAACCTTGAGTATCTTGAATTGGAAAAAAAATGAAACAGAACATGCTTTCTTTAAAACAAACTTTTCCTTCCATGTGCTAAATGATGCAAACTTGTGGTAACTATATACCATTTGGTGGGATTGCAATCTTAAAGAATTGAAAATTAGATCTGCAAACATATGGCAATAGAGACATGTTGGGGAGGAATAGTAGGTGTAAAAATGAAACCATGATTCTTTAAAAGTCTACTCTTCCCACTCTTCCTAAAGCAAACTTTCTTTTTATATAGGAATTTCAGTTGGTGTCATTACACATGCTGAAAGACCCCAAATTTTCTTTCCATATTTCTTGAGTGATATGCTATTTTAAAAGGACAGTAGGCCACTTCAGTTACTTCCAGTGAAAATCTTTTTGGTGTTGTCAGGAAGCAGAGCATCTCTGTGTAATTGGGGATCAGCCAAAGAAAGGAGGCATTTGGCAACCAGGTGTCTCCCAGGACACTGTGAGCAAATATAAATATGTACTGGTGACTCTAACTAGCACCTGAAACTAGACCTAAGGGATTGTCATGACATCTAATTGCTCACAGTTTCTTTACTGTTTGGCTTTTACGAAGCCAATAAGAAGTCATAATGAACTAATCTTAATTAATTTGGTAATAATTTTGCTTTATTTTCCCAGTAGGAACTCTATTGGCTTTGAGAATTAAAGAGCCCTTTTCAGTCATGACAGTTTCATTATATTACAAATCTACCTCTGCTTTATTTGATCCTCTTCAGAGTGGGTGTAAACTTGTTCTGCTGTCTTTTATGAATTGTTGTACTAGCTGTATGTGATTTTGATTTTTTTTTTTTAATTTTACTCTAATTTAAAATTGCTGCATTACAAGATTCTGATATGTATCATTGAAAGTCAGCATGTGTAATTCCTTTCCTTACCTTGACCACAACTCCCTGTGGTAATCATTGATTGGATTTACATTCCAAAAGCTTTTTTTTTTTTTTAAATCTGTTTCTCTTGTTTTCTATCTATACCACAAAAGAGAGAAATTATACAGTGCTTGTTTTTCTGTCTGGAATATTTTGCTTAGCATAATACCCTCTACAGATCTTGTTTTCAAAGTATTTTAGATTTTATTAACAGGTGATATCTTAAAATAAAATAATATTGCTACATAATAAACAGTAAGTGATTTTCATCTAGTTTTGTAAAATGCACACATATATTCGAATACATTTATGTAGATACTTAGGCTTGACATATGTTACTATAATTTTTATGATTTTTGTTTACCTAAGGAATAATGGAAAATTTATATCACATATAAATTTTCTGTACCATGGCCCTGTAATGTTAGTTCAATTGGTTGCGATTGTAATTTTGAGTTTTATCCCTACGTCTAATTCTGTAATTGCAATCTTTTCATTCTTTGTCTTTTTCACTCTCACTTTTTACTTCTACTGGCAATCAAGTCTCTGAAATTTCACAAAGAGCAGATTCTCTCTTCCTACTTCCAGAACCATCTTCTAACCCTTTTGCTCAGCCTCTCCATGACAATATTAAGAACACTCACGATTTAAGACTGATTTCTCATAACATTTTTATATTTTAACACATTATAGTTGGTTTAGCTGGGGCAAAGTGACAGAAAGTTGCGTATGTTATGTAAGAGAGAAAAAATATGCTTTTTTTTTTTTTTTTTTTTTGCCTCCAGGGTTATCGCTGGGGCTTGGTGCCTGCACCACAAATTCACTGCTCCTGGAGGCCATATTTTCCATTTTGCTGCCCTTGTTATTATTATTGTTGTTACTGTTGTTGTTGTTAGATAAGACAGAGAGAAATGGAGAGAGGAGAGAAAGACAGAGGGGGAGAGAAAGATAGACACCTGCAGATCTGCTTCACCTCTTGTGAAGCGACCCCCTTGCAGGTGGGAAGCTGGGGGCTCCAACCGGATCATTATGAGGGTCCTTGTGCTTTGCACGATGTGTGCTTAACCCGCTGTGCTACCATCAGCCCCTGAAAAATATACTTTTAATAAGGAAGTAAAACAGGCACATATAAATTTTGTGGCTCTGCCTAATCAGCAGAGTCTAGCTTTGTAGGATTTCTTCACAACTGTAACAGACAAGCAGTATATGGAACAATTTCCATTTAGGCGTGTTAATCAAGAAAAAAAGAGATTCTTTAAAAATCTACATTGTACATGCAAATGTGCTGATTTATATGCAGAGCTTGAGTTCTAACAGTAGGGCAACTATAGAAATTAAGGCTAACGCTCTTTCTGAGTGCCCAGTAACGTTGAATTACAATTTAATACCTATAGAAAGAAATGTGACATCCAAATGGTTACCAAATGAATATATTATGCTCTGTGATGTTTCACTGAATTCTAAATGAGTTCAGAATGATGACATACCAAGAGGTGCTGAAGTACTTCAGACACACTCAGTCAAACGCATGTGGTTAAATAAAAACTCCATGGAATGTTCCTTATATAAGATGAGCTATTCCTATTCAGAAGGAAAAGAAGAGCATTTTTTTTTCTTCTTATACCAGCTCATTGAAATTTTCTTTAATAAACTAGCTTTGGTTTATAAGGAAACTTTTGCAGTTTTAAAGTAACTTTGTAATGCTCTCAAATTCTAATGCAGGAGTGGGATACTCACCCCCCCCCCCCCAGAAGCCACTAAGATATTTAGAACATCGTTCATGGGCCATAAAAATGATCAGTTTTAAAAATGAGTGCTTAATGTTGCTATGAAAAAGCTCCTAGACTTACTGAATTTTGAATCCTGCGTGTAGTGGCCTTGGCAAGGTCAGGCCAGATGATTTCATGAACCTTATATGGCCTGTGGATCAGCACATTTCCTCCCCTGCTCTAATGGCTAACCGTGCAAGCTTGCCTTTAGCATATGCTGTGGCATTTATTAAGCTACACTTTCTGTATTGAAGATGAAAGGGAGTAGTGACCAGAATAAGTGAACCAATGGGCATAATAGTTGATGCTACTAAAAGGGCCTCTAGTAACCTGGGGAGCTGAGATTTTCTTGTTCTAGGAGAAGGGGGGAAGGGAAGGCTGACGCTTGTTTCCCCCATTCCAAACGTTTGTCATGCATTTTCTCAGCAAAGAATTGGTGGAAAAGCATAATTTTCAGGTCCTTTAAACTTTATTGAGAAACACAACATGCTAGGGCATGAGAGAGAGAGACAGAGAGAGAGAGAGACAAAGAGAGAGAGAGACAGAGAGAGACAGACAGCATTGTGGCATGAGAGAGAGAGAGAGACAGAGAGAGACAGAGAGAGAGAGACAGACAGCATTGTGCTCACATGGTAATCTGGGAAAAAGAATGAGAGAACCAGGGGAGAGACTTACATGTGATTGTGGTCTGGGCCAAAGAGCCTGCACTCTCTCAGACTCCAGGTTTTAAACCTAAAGTCCTGCCTACAACTTCCAAGTCACACCTGTAACCACTCCTATTTCTGGGTGGTAACTTCTCCCTCAACATTCAAATTAACAGAATATCTTGGCTAATGTTCTTACTATGTTTATATATAAATATTAAACATCATAGATTTATGTTAGAATAGTTATATACAAAATTTCCATTTCCTTTTTTTCTTTTTAAAAATTTATTATCTTTGGGAGTTGAGCGGTAGCATAGTGGGTTAAGCATACATGGCACAAAGTGCTTTGAGCCCCCGACTCGACTCCCCACATTCAAGGAATTCACTTCACAAGAGGTAAAGCTGGTCTGCAGGGGTCTTTCTCTCCCCTTCTCTGTCTTCCCCTCCTCTCTCCATTTCTCTCTGTCCCATCTCACAACGACAACATCAATAACAATAATAACTACAATAACAATAAAAAGCCCAACAAGCACAACAAAAGGGAAATAAATATAAAAAATAAAAATTGTATCTATTTATTTATTTATTTATTTATTGGATGGAGACAGCCAGAAATTGAGCAGGAAAGGAGTGACAGAGAGGGAGAGAGACATCTGCATTATTGTTTAACCACTCTCAAAGCTGCAGATGAGGACCAGAGGCTCAAACCTCTGGGTCTTTGTGCATTGTAACATGTGCGCTCAACCAGGTGTGCCACCACCCAGCCTTTCAAAATTTCCACTTCCTCTGATAGAAGTGTATTAATTGTTTTAGAGGGTTTTTTTTCTCCTTGTTGCCAGTCTTGCATATGCATGATTTCATCAATCCCAGACCAGCTTTTTTGTTCTGACGCGCGCACACACACACACACACACACACACACACACACACACAGAGAGAGAGAGAGAGAGAGAGAGAGAGACTTACTGCAGCTTCCTCTACATTTTTTTGGCTCTCCCATATTGTGCCCTGATTTGAACTCTAACCTCAATACTCAATCCTTAGAGCAAATGTTAAAGAATTAACTCATCTAGAAGGACCTTTCAAGAACAATTCCATGGGATAGAATCTTTATTTTAACAATAGGAGGGAAGAGCAGATGCCTTCCTGTGAATTATAGCTCAGCATATGAATTGTTAAAACAAGAGACAGAGCTAAGTCAGGAAGAGAATGAAGAGAAGCCTCAGGGTAGACCTCATTTCTGAGGTCAGAGAGGAAAAAAAAAGGAGAGAAACAAAAGACACAGAAACTAACTTCTAAGCCCTGATAAGTCTCCATAGTTTCACCAGCTTATCAAATCCAGTGAATACATAAGTATGAAAATTCAGATTCTGCCAGTAACTTGCTAGGAAGCTTTGGTGAAATCCCATAATCTCTCTATGCTTTGGTTTTCAAGATATAAAATGAGGTTAAGAGTAACTAGATGAATAATTGAAAAATTTACATTAGCTTTTATGAAATAGTGGGCAGAAGATACTCCACTAATAAATAGTTGACCAGCTGAGTCTCCCAAGGAAGGTGTACTGTGAGTACTGGCTCCCTAGTCTCCCCACAGAAGACAAAGATTTAGTCACATTCCAGTAATGCCTCCTATCTCGTTCCCAGCATGTTATCCCACCCACCGAGGTTCTTTCCTTTCTTCCCAGGATAAAGTCCTTTGTTTAAGGATCACATCTTCTTCTTCTAGCGTTTGCCCTTCTTCCTTAGCCAGTCAACAGCGTCAGGTTGAGCCTGATGTAAAGTTTCGAGACCTCCTTTGAATCTGGAGAGGTGGCAGTCGTTGACTATGTGGGTCAGTCTGTCTGTAGCCGCAGGGGCAGTTTGGGTCGTCTCTGGCTCCCCAGCGATGGAACATAGGCGCACCGGCCATGGCCTGTTCGATAGCGATGGAGGAGGGCCCAATCATAACGTGCTAGGTCAAAGCCCGGGTTGACGCCTGCAGGGGTCTGTGATGAGGTGTTTGTTCTTTACCTCAGCTGACTGCCAGCTCTGTTTCCAAGAGTCTGGAACAGAGAAGTTCAGTGTAGGCGGAGGGGACCAGATTGGGTGACGAGACGTCAAGCGTTGGACAGGGTGGGCGAAGATATCCGTGTATATTGGCAGGTCCGGTCGAGCGTAGACGTGGGAAATGAACTTAGATGACGAATATCTGGCGGGGCGATGTTGCTGTATTAGTTGTGCTCTTGTATTCAAAAGGGTAACCTCTTCTAGTGATCCCAGTTTAAATATCTCTCCCTTGGTTAGGCCTTCCCTGATCATCCTAGCTAATTACAATTTTTTTTTCTCTTTTCTTTGCTTATATGAGAGAGACAACAAAGCACTACACAACTGTGACATACGCTATGCCAAGGATTAAACCTGGTGTCCCAGGCATGCAAGTCTTTTGCTTTGCTGCTGTGATGGTTCTGGACCCAATAAAAATATCTACTACCAAACCACTCAGTTTTAATTTTCCTTAAGCAACAATCACTGCCTCATATTTATTCCTTGTTGAATTGATTGAATGACTGTTTCTTTTTCCATCCTCCTGAAGGTAAACTCCTTGAGAGCAGAACTTGGTTAAAACTCATTTGAATCTCCTCTCCCTGACCAGGTGCTGAGGGGAAATAGGTAGGTACTCAATAAGAATTTGTTGGGTGGAGAACAGAACTTCTCTGTGAGGTTGCATTTGATTGTCTAAATGTGGGGAGGATGGCCCCTCCCCTGTGTAGGCATCCATCTCTTACCACCTCCACTGGGAGACAGTGTGGAGAGAGAGAATCTCTACTACATTGCTGGTGGGTATGGAGACTGGTGCAATCATTTCTTTCTTTTTTAATCAACAGTTGAATGCTAATTACGGCTTCTCTATTGCTCCCATCTCTTCCTCCTTCTCCTATCTTTTTAGTTCTTCTTCCTTTTTTCTTTTCTTCTTTTCTCTTCCCCCTTCTCTTCAGCCAGCTCCTCTTCTACACAGATTTGCCGTTGTGTGTCAGAAAGCCCAATTTAAGATTACCCCACACAGAACCAGCATAGACTTCAAATAGCTTGAAGTTCTAGTCAATACAAAATCCTTTGTGAATTCACTTTCTTGTGTGGGCATTTGCAGAATTCTTGAACTTATAAATCAGCTTATGTCTGTTGAGGTCAGAAATGACAGGAAGTACTTGGGGGGACACAGACACTGCTGCACCATGCAGGAACACATATTCCCCTAGGCACACCTAGGAAAGGAAATTACTGCACAAGAAATAGAAGTGGTAACCGGTGTGGATGTGACTAAGAAAGGAGATGAAGGTAGGGCGTGGATGTTTATAAGCTACACCTATGGACAGGGCTAGCTTTCTCTGCCTAGGCGGGCCTGTCATGATGTAAGGACTCTCGATCTCTCTCTTTCTCTCTGTCTCTCTCTCTCTCATAGACCATGTGTCCTCACTCTTTCTCTGTTAATTTTTCTCCTCTCATGGCCCATGCATACTCCAATATGTGGGTGTTCTCAGTTTTCCTGAATGAAGTTTAAAATTTCTGAAAATCATGCTTTCTCTTCAATTCTTTGTTGAGTTTATGTGTGATGAACCTTTGAACATGTGGAGAACAAACTTGGCCATATTCCCACCAATATATGTCTATTGAGAATACTATTAAATTAGAAAGGAAAACAATCTCTATCAGAC
This sequence comes from Erinaceus europaeus, assembly GCF_950295315.1. Lineage (NCBI taxonomy): Eukaryota > Metazoa > Chordata > Mammalia > Eulipotyphla > Erinaceidae > Erinaceus > Erinaceus europaeus. Next base: position 12,256,630 of record NC_080180.1, on the reverse strand, counting down.
TTTTGATGGCCTTTTTTTTTTTTTTTTTTTTTTTTTGCAAAGTGCCCATGGAAGCTGCTGCCCACAGAAATGCCCTGGGCAGATGCCATGTGTGCTGACTGAGATCCACCTGTGTGTGGCCATGGGAATAAATACTCTTGTTTCTCTTTCTGACTAGATTTGAAGAGAGTTTTCCACCTGAAACAAGTGCTTTATTTGACTTTCTAAATTTTAAACCCTTTGTCTTGTAAGAATATCTGACTCAGATAATCATATGTCAGTTTCTCATATTGAACATAACTGAAGAAGTGTATGTTCTGACCAAGGAGACAAAGCATTGTCTTCTCTACTCACCCCCTTAAATATAATTGGAGAGTTGACACGTTAGCAGCTTGTCCTGAGATCACCCTGACTCTTTCCACCCTGCTCTTGGCCTCCACATCTTCAAGGCTTTTCTCTCAGTGGATGGATGAGACTTCCTCTCCTGCTTTCCAGCTCTTTGACTGAAATTTAAATTGCTATCTTTAAGTGCTTCTTTCTCTGTGGAGCACAGAGTCTGAATGATAGCTGTTTGAATAATAGAATTGAACCATTTCAGCTAAAATCTTTCCCCTTTACTTTCTACTTGCTACTCCCATTCTGACGTTGACAGTTAAACAGAGACATTCTACTCTCTTCACCCTGTTCAAAAGTATTTTCTCACCATATATATTTTTTTCCCTTTTATCATTTTATTGGGAGGTTAATGGATTTACAGTACAGTTGTTGACACCTGGGTACAATTTCTCATCTCCCCATGATAGGTGTCTGCAGAACACTCTCACCCCCAATTTAGGCCCATTTCCTCCATGTACTGCTCAGTTCTCACTTTCCATCACTGTAGCACAGAAAGGCCACATGCCATGGGAAGGCATTCCTCAAAACTCTTCTGCTAAAGCAAAAAGTTAAAAATATATATATCAGGGAGTTGGGTTGTAGCGCAGCTGGTTAAGCACACCTGGCACAAAGCGCAAGGACCGGCTTAAGAATCCCGGTTTGAACCCCAGGTTCCCCACCTGCAGGGGAGTTGCTTCACAGGCAGTGAAGCAGGTCTGCAGGTGTCTGTCTTTCTCTCCCACTCTCTGTTTTCCTCTCCTCTCTCTATTTCTCTCTGTCCTATCTATCAGTAACGTCATCAATAACAACAATAATAACTACAACAACAATAAAAATCAAGGGCAACAAAAAGGGGAAAATAAATATACAAAAAATTAAATATATATATATTTATCAGATGAGTCGATAAGAGTTCTATTTCTTCTGAGACAAATGTAGTGAAGGGGAAAACAAGGGCCACTTGATAAATACCCAGCTCCGCTGACACTAGAGGTAGGGACTGTTAAGAGCTTCTTCTTCTAGCGTTTGCCCTTCTTCCGTAGCCAGTCAACAGCGTCAGGTTGAGCCTGATGTAAAGTTTCGAGACCTTCTTTGAATCTGGAGAGGTGGCAGTCGTTGGGTCATAGTCTGTCTGTAGCCGCAGGGGCAGTTCAGTTAAGAGCTAAGTTGGAGGAAGAAAAGCCTTCTGCCTTCACTGAACTTCTCCCATCTCATCATGCCAAGCAGGACATTTCACAACCTGGAGCAAGGTGTCTACTGAATTCAAATGGGGACATAAGAGGAAAAGGAGATGATATATATGATTATGACATACCAATGGAATGGCTTCCATGCTTTTGTTGACTGGCATTCCTGTCATTGGAGAAATAGCTCACTAGCAGAACTTGCCATGCACATGACCCACATTCAGGCCCAGGCACCACATAGGGGTGTCACAAAACCGGGGGGAGGGGTGGTGGGGGCGGGGGGGGGGAGAACTTCCAGTGCCACTCCCCCTCCCTGTTTCTTATCATTATCTGAAATAAAAAGAAAATATTTGGCCCAGGAGCAATGAAATCATGCATGCATAAGATCTCTCAGCCCCAACAGAAAAATAGAATGACTCCTGGGTTGTAAAATAGACAAGAGAAAATACTTATTCTTCACAGAGACAAAGAAAGTGTTCATATACAGTTTTCCTTAGGAACAAGCTCAAAATAAATGGAGATTAGGAGTCAAGAGTATGAAGTTAGCACAAGTTGGGAATGCCGAGGCCCACTTGGTCTCTGACAACAAATATGTTTTAACTTCTTCCTTAAAGTTAGTTGAAGAACCCTTTACAATGAGTGGCTTATCTTGCTGCCGTGTTGCCAACAAGTTGTTTGCATTTTCTCTGAATGTCTTGCCCAGAATGTGATAACTTTGGCTAGATTGAAGGTGTGCCTGGCTTAATGGAATGTTTATTTTCTCAGTTTTATTTCTAAAATATCACAGAGTGCACTTTCCCAAATTAACAGCAGGATGAATCGTGCTGGCTCTTTGGCTGTCTTCAGTGTTGTTGTTTTTTGTGCTATGCTAACTTGCTTTCCAAAGTTACTGATGTTAGCCACTACCACTGTCACTTGATGACTGCTAGCATGATATTATTGGAAGGTATTTTTAATGCTTTGTGCTATTTTATGCTTCATTTTGTAGAAGTCTCTTTGTGTATACACAGCAGCTTGAACCATAATTATACAGTAAAAATTTAAAAGTGGGTATTCATATTTACCAAGAAAAAGTACCAGACTAAAGGAGGCTTTTTATAGCTTATTTGTTCTATCACCTGTATAATTTTGCCATTATTAACTGAACTTTTAAAGTTATTAGAGGTTTGCTTTTTTACTATTTTATTAAGGGATAATGGTTTACAGTGTAGTGGAGATAGCATCTCCTTGTGGTAGCTTTCTGCAAAAATCTCTTATATTGGGATTGGATGATGCACCAGGTGAAACACACATAGTATGAAGTATAAGGACCCACACAAGGATCCCGGTTCAAACCCCAGGCTCCCCACCTGCAGGGGGTTTGCTCACAAGCAGTGTGAAGCACTGTTGTCTATCTCACTTCCTCCTCTCCATTTCTCTCTGTGCTATCCAAAAATTCTAAAAAATGGCCACAGGAGCAGTGGATTCCTAGGGTAGGCACCAAAGCCCAGAGATAATCCTGGAGGCAAATATATATATATTCTCATATCCAACCTAGGTCTGTTACTAATGTTATACACCCGGACCCCAGCACCCTCTCCAGCTCATCTCTTCCACTTCTTCTTAGAGTCATTTGCTTTCAATTACTACAGATGTTTGCACCAGATACTTTAGCATTATTAATCTAGAGTGAAATGTAAACCTGTATTTTTTTTTCTCCATGATTATTGCTGGACCTCAGTGTCTGCACTATGAATCTACTGCTCCTGGAGGCCTTTTATTTTTTTCCCCCACTTTGTTGCCCTTGTTATTGTTACTGTTGGATAGGACAGAGAGAAATCATGAGAGGAGGGGAAGAGGGAGAGAAAGATAGTTACCTGCAGACCTGCTTCACCACTTGTGAAGTGACCCCCCTGCAGGTGGGGAGCCGGGAGCTCTAACCCACCCAGCCCCTATGAACCTGACTTTTTATCTTCAAACAACATACTCCTTTTGTTACAGGTGGTCACAATCCTAACCCGTTACATTTTCAAAGAGCAGAGCATCTTTTTAATTGCTGAGGGTCAAGTACTTGGATTCACCACAATGTGTATCCTCCATTCTTAATAATTGTCTGAGCCATTTTTGCAAGCATCAGTGTACTAATAATGCTGGTATTTAAGCATTAGTTGGGACATTACTGTCTTCATTTACCCAACAATTGTGTAATAAAGACATACAGCCTGTAGATGGTAGTTGGTTCTTTTCTTCAGTGGTCTGTTATTTACACTTCTATGACTGTTACCTTCATATGTTACTTCAATTAAATTACTGAATTGCACTTATGAGGTCTGATGTAGCATGCATAATATTTAATGAATGTTAGCCATCATCTGATTTTTTTTGTGTGTGTGTGTGGTAGTGCTGTTTAATTCATCAGTCAGATAGCCTGAGTATAAGAGGTTTCACTTGGTACTATACTTTTCTGTAACCTGACTCACAATATAGAATTTGAGTCATGCACTTGATAAACTATGTCAAGTTAATGAACAGTGAACTGTACTATTTTGGTGACAAAATAGTAGTGCTTTAAACTTCTCAACATAGCCCCTGCAAAAAAGTTTCTTTTCAATAATAATCATATTAACATTTTAAATTTCAGCTAGAATTTGTGGGATATATAGAATAAGTGTTAGCATATAGTATATTTTTAAAAATCCAGAGAAATGAGGCAGAGAGGCAATTATCAGATTGGTTGTAGCTCAGAACTTCATTAGCTTGTGATAGAGACGGAATCTGAGAGTGTTCAAGTTTCTTACTTTAAGAAGTGACTGCAGTGGGGAGAGGAGGTAGGTAGTATAATGGTTATGCAAAGGGACTGTCATGCCTGAGGCTCCAGCATTCCAGGTTCAATCTCCTGTACCACCATGAACCAGAGCTAAGCAGTGCTTTGGTAAATTGGTTAATTAATTAAAAAGAAAAGAAAAATTAATGGCTGCATGCATCACTGTTTACATTTACAACAAAGTTATCATTTTAAAATGTTTCAAAAAAATTTGTAAGAATCACTGAAGCTAAACAAAAAAGTCAGAGTAGGTTAACGATGGACTCTGGAAATCGTAATTAGTTCTTCCAAGTGATCTGTCATAGAAAAAAATAATGAAACATTATCTAAAATTTCATTTTTCCATTCATGAGAGATGAATTCTTCACATCCTCTGGGCTTCTCAAATTGAGGTCTGAAAGCACCCTGTCTGCTTTCTGTATTACCTTTCTACACTTTTCTTTTCCACATTTATTCCATGAGGACACTTTTTTTGTTGTTGTTCTTAAGATTTATGTATTTAATTGTGAGAGAAAGGACAGGAGTGAGTGACAACCATGGCATCATTCCAGCACATGCAGTACTGAGAATCAAGCTTTGAGACCTTATGTTTGAGAATCCAAAGCTGATGTATCCTCTATGCTATCTGGGCTACAAATATTTTATTTTTTCAGATTATTTAAATAGGGCCAGGCTTTGGTGCACCAGCTAGGATGCATGTGTTACCATGTACAGACACAAATTCAAGTTCCTGTTCGCCACTTATTTGCAGGGGGGCGGGGGGAGATTCATGGCTTACAGGAGAGTGCTCTCTCTCTTTATGCTTCCAACTCTATTTCTTTCTCTATCAAAAGAATAAAAATTTTAAAGGGGGGGGGGAGGAGAAGGAAAGAAGGAAGCAAGTAAGCAATGAACACACCAGAAATGGTGGATTCATAATATAGCTGCAGAGCCCCAGCAATAAACTTGTGGGGGGAAAAATCACATAGTGGTCTGGGAGTTGAATAAGCATTTGGCCTTCAAGCAAGTCCCAAATTCACTCCACAACTTCAAGTATGCCAGTATGCCAGAGAGTATTTTGGTGTTCTCTCTTCCTCCCCTGATTCTCCCTCTCTTTAATTAATCAATGAACTAACCTTCACAAGTTATGTTATTTATGTATATATTTGTGCAACAAAAGATCATACATATATGTATATATTTTTTAGTACCCTGAAAAATCATGATCTAGTTGATTACAGTTAGGCTATTTCAAGGATATATTATTTATGTTTATTTATTTGTATTTTTTTAATTTGCTGCCCTGGTTATACCATGGGGCTTGGTGTGGGCACTACAAATCCACCGCTCCCAGTGGCCAGTTTCCTCTTTTTTCTTTTCTAATTTTTATTAGATAAGACAGAGAGAAATTGAGAGGGGAGGGTAGATAGAGGGAGATAAAGATAGACCCCTTGTAAATGAGGAATGCGGGCTTGAACCTGTGTCCTTGAGCTTGGTAATATGTGCTCTTAACCGGGTGCAACACCACCAGGCCCCCTACTTGTTTATTTTTATTGAGATCAAAGATACATAAAATAATTTACTATTTTGACTGTTTTTAAGTACACAATACAGGTATTCACTACACACACATTACTTTTTTAACATTTTATTTATTTATTTTCATTTATTCATTTTGGATTGATACAAAGAAATTGAGTGGGGAGATGTAATGGGAAAGAGAGAGGGAGAGGGAGAGGGAGAGGGAGAGGGAGAGGGAGAGGGAGAGAGAGAGAGAGAGAAAGAGGGAGAGAGAGAGACACACACACACACCTGCAAACACTGTTTCTGTGCCCATGAAGCTTCGCCCCTGCAAGTGGAGACTGGGGTCTTGAACCTGGATTCTTGCACACTGTAATGTGTGTGCTCAACCAAATGTGCCACCACCCAGGTGCCTCTTACATGCACATTTTTATGCAACAAAGTTTTAAATGTTTTGTTTGTTTTTCCAAAGTAAACTCTTACTATAGCTTTTAAATGTCGTTTTGCCCAGTCACAGCTCTTGGCAGCCACAATTTTAACTTCTATTCTTGAAAGTTTTCCTTTTTTCAAGACTTCATATCAGTGTATTTGTGCTGTATTTGTCTTTTCATGACTCCACTTATTTTACTGAGAATTACCTCTTTAAATTTCTACCATACTGCAGTATGTCTTCAAGTTCAATAATTTATTATTTTTTTTTGCTTGAACAGGTTTGTTGTTGATGCTTCTTGTAAAATTTTTCCATTCAGTATCTGATATTTTCTCTTTTTTTAATTTATTTAAGAAAGGATTAATTAACAAAACCATAGGGTAGGAGGGGTACAACTCCACACAGTTCCCACCACCCAATCTCCATAACCCACCCCCTCCCCGGATAGCTTTCCCATTCTCTATCCCTCTGGGAGCATGGACCCAGGGTCATTGTGGGTTGCAGAAGGTGGAAGGTCTGGCTTCTATAATTGCTTCCCCGCTGAACATGGGCATTGACTGGTCGGTTCATACTCCCAGTCTGCCTCTCTCTTTCCCTAGTAGGGTGTGCCTCTGGGGAAGCTGAGCTCCAGGACATATTGGTGGGGTCTTCAATCCAGGGAAGCCTGGCCAGCATCCTGGTGGCATCTGGAACCTGGTGATTGAAAAGAGAGTTAACATACAAAGCCAAACAAATTGTTGAGCAATCATGGACTCAAAGCTTGGAATAGTGGAGAGGAAGCGTTAGGAAGGTACTCTCTGCAAACTCTAGTGTACTTCTGCTTTCAGATATATATTTTGCAGTAGTTTATGGATACTTGTGAACATAAGCTCTCTCTCCCAGAAACTGGTGTATATCTAGGTTATGGGACTTTGTTAGAAAGTGAACCACCTGAGATGAAATTAGAGTGTACTATAAAAGGAAAGGTCTCACCCGAGTAATGAAGCTGAAGGGTTGTCATTCCACACGTGAAGTCTCTGGACACAGTCTGAGGTGAAGCATGTTGAGGTGGGAATCGTTGCTTTGGTTAGGTTGTGATCGGCGGATGCAATATTATTTGGTATGGATTGCAAGAGGCATACGGGAAAGTGGGCCCTATCCAAGGGTTCCAGGACTGGGGGAAGATAGTGGAGATGTGAGGTTCCTGCTGTCTTAGGGTTCAAAAAGACAATCGATAGTTAATGTTATCATCACATTATTTGGTAATTGGGTTAACTTTGAAAAGTCCTTTTGTTATGGTTTGCTGTACAGTATCCAGTATCTTGTATATAGCTGTGCTATTGGATGCTTCTAGTCTACTTGGTCTAGGCTTTTGAGAGAGTCCACATATCAAATACATAGCCTATATATTAAAAAGATTCAGTTTGTGTTTTGAAAAACTTTGAGACATACAATTGATTTTCTCCCTCTCATATTAATTAACTACTGATTTATATGTCTACATTTTGCTAGGAGTGTACATAAACACCATTCCCACCACCAAAAGACTGTGACCCATCCCTCCCACTCACTCCCACCCCCCACTGGCCCAGGAAGCTGCATGTCTACCCCTCACCACAGGGCTTTTACTTTGGTGCCCTACTTACAATTTGGTCAGGTCGTGCTTTTAATTTCCCTTTCAGATCTTCTTCTTTTTTTTTTTTTCCCCCTCCAGGGTTATTGCTGGGCTCGGTGCCTGCACCATGAATCCACCGCTCCTTGAGGCCATTTTCCCCCTTTTTTGTTGCCCTAGTTGTTGCAGCCTCTTTGCGGTTATTATTGCCATTGTTGATGTTGCTTTGTTGTTGGATAGGACAGAGAGAAATGGAGAGAGGAGGGGAAGACAGAGAGAGAGGGGAGAGAAAGATAGACACCTGCAGACCTGCTTCACCGCCTGTGAAGCGACTACCCTGCAGGTGGGGAGCTGGGGGCTCGAACCGGGATCCTAACGCCGGTCCCTGCGCTTTGCGCCACGTGCGCTTAACCCACTGCGCCACCGCCCGACCCCCCCTTTCAGATCTTCTTAGTTAACTTCTGTTGATGAGTGGGATCATCCCATACTCATCTTTATCTTTCTGATTTAGCTCACTTAACATAATTCCTTCTAGCTCTGTCCAAGATGGGTCAGAGAAGGTGGGTTCATTGTTCTTGATAGCTGCATAGTATTCCATTGTGTATATATACCACAGCTTTCTCAGCCACTCATCTGTTGTTGGCCACCTGGGTTGCTTCCAGGTTTTAGCTATTATGAATTGTGCTGCTATGAACATAGGAGTACACACCTCTTTTTGGTTGGGTGTTATGGAGTCCTTGGGGTATAACCCCAGGAGAGGAATTACTGGATCATATGGAAGGTCCATGTCTAGCCTTCTGAGAGTTTTCCAGACTGCTCTCCACAGAGGCTGTACCAATTTACATTCCCACCAGCAATGTAAGAGGGTTCCTCTGTCCCCACATCCTCTCCAGCATTTGTTGCTGCTGTCCTTTTTGATGTATGCCATTCTTACAGGAGTGAGGTGGTATCTTAGTGTTGTCTTAATTTGCATTTCTCTGACAATCAGTGACCTAGAGCAGTTTTTCATATGTTTGTTAGCCTTTTGGATCTCCTCTGTAGTGAATGTTTTGTTCATATCCTCTGCCCATTTTTGGATGGGGTCATTTGCTTTTTTGGTGCTAAGTTTGTTGAGCTCTTTATATATTTTGGTGATTAGTTTCTTGTCTGATGTCTGGCATGTGAAGATCTTCTCCCATTCTGTGAGGGGTCTCTCTGTTTGTTTAATAGTTTCTTTGGATGTGCAGAAGCTTTTCAAGTTGATGTAGTCCCATTGGTTTGTTTCTGCTTTAGTCTTCCTTGCAATTGGGTTTGATTCATCAAAGATGTCCTTGAGGTGTAGGTGCGAAAGTGTTTTATCAATGTTTTCCTCTAAGTATTTGATTATTTCTGGTCTGACATCTAGGTCTTTGATCCATTTGGAGTTGATTTTTGTTTCTGGTGAGATAAGGTGGTTCAATTTCATTCTTCTGCATGTTACAACCCAGTTTTCCCAGCACCATTTATTGAAGAGAGCCTCCTTTTTCCATTTAATGCTTTGGGCCCCCTTATCAAAGATGAGATGTCCATAGGTGTGGGGATTTATTTCTGGGCTTTCTATTCTGTTCCACTGGTCTGTGTGCCTATTTTTGTTCCAGTACCATGCTGTTTTGATGATGATGGCTTTATAATATAGTTTAAGGTCTTGGAGTGTGATGCCTCCATTTCTGTTTCTTTTCTTCAAGATGGTTTTGGCAATTCTAGGTGTTTTCAGGTTCCAGATAAATGATTGTAGTGTTTGTTCTATTCTCTTAAAGAAGCTTGGTGGAACTTTGATGGGTATTGCATTAAATTTGTATATGGCTCTGGGGAGAATATTCATTTTGATGATATTTATTCTTCCAATCCATGAGCGTGGGATATCTTTCCATTTCTTGGTATCAGTTTCTATTTCCTTGAGTAGCGACTCATAGTTTTCAGCATACAAGTCTTTCACTTCTTTGGTCAACTTTATTCCTAGGTATTTGATTGATTTTGCTGAAACAGTAAATGGGAGTGATTTCTAGATGTCTTCTTCTTCAGATTTAGTGTTTGCATAAAGAAATGCCACTGATTTTTGTACATTGATTTTGTAGCCTGATACCTTGCTATATTGCCTAATAACTTCCAGTAATTTTCTGCTGGATTCTTTAGGTTTTTTCTATGTATACTATCATATCATCTGCTAATAGTGAGAACTTGAATCTTCCCTTCCAATCTGTATTCCTTTGATTTCTTTCTCTTGCCTGATTGCTATGGCAAGAACTTCCAATACTATGTTGAAGAGTAACGGTGACAGTGGACAGCCCTGTCTAGTCCCGGATCTGAGGGGGAATGCTTTCAGCTTCTGTCCATTGAGTATGATGTTGGCTGTAGGTTTGCTATATATAGACTCCACTATCTTGAGGAATTTCCCATCTATTCCCATTTTTTGTAGAGTTTTGAGCATGAATGGGTGTTGGATCTTGTCAAAGGCTTTCTCTGCATCTATTGAGATAATCATGTGGTTTTTGGCTTTGCTGTCATTGATGTGGTGAATGACATTGTTTGACTTAAGGATGTTGAACCAGCCTTGCATTCCTGGGATGAATCCCACTTGGTCTTGATGAACAATCTTTTTCATATGTTGCTGTATCCTCAGTATCTGATATTTTCCACCCTAGAATTCCTTTTTTTTTCTCCACCCATCCCCCCACCATGGTTTATGTCTTGAACTTGCACAGCGCTGCTCTTCTAGGTGTTTCGGTCTCTCTTTTTTTCTATTTTTCCCTCTCTCTTTTCCTTCTTTCCTTCCTTCCCCTCATTTGTCTGTCCTTCTCCTTCTCCTCCTCCTTCTCCTTCTCCTTCTTCTTTTCTCTCTCTCTCTCTCTCTCTCTCTCTCTCTCTCTCTCTCCTAGTAGAGATTGAGAATTAGAGAATTAGGGAGAAGAGGAGAATGGGAGATACTTGGCCACACTGCTCTATGGAGCACGAAGCCACCACCTGCAGGTTGGGATCCGGGACTTGAACCCGGATCCTGGTACATGGTGATACGTGTGCTCTACTGAGTAAGCCACCATGCAAGCCCCTGTTTGGTTCTTTTAGACACTTTCCCTCTGTGTTGACATTCTCCTTTTATTTACGCTTTGTTTTCCTGAACCTTGTTTAGTTGTCTGTCCCTGTCATCTTGTAACATACTGAGCTCCTTTAAGATGATTATTTTGACATCTTTGTCACAGAATTTATAGATTCCATTTCTTTCGTGTCGATTTCTGAGAGTTATCTGGCTTCTTCTTCGGTTAGATCATGTTTCTTTGATTGCCTTGCTTTTGTTTTTATAACATACACACCCCCCACACACACACACCCCCCCCCACACACACACACACACACACACACACTTCTGCTCTTAGCAACTGCCTTCATATAAACAAAGGCCTTTACTCAGTCTGACTAGAGATCCTGGGCATTTCCAAATGTTTATATGGAGATGATTCTACTCTGGATTTGTGTGTAACTCCTCAAAGTTTTGCTGGCCTTTTAGTCAGGGTCTTGAGTTGTCTTCCTCCCCCTGGTGTCTTTTTATGGTAGTGCATATTCTCTGTTGAAACTTAAACTCCACAACTCTGGAATAACAGGTAAACTGAATGACAACAGAAACCAGACCTTCTTCATTTACTTCAAATGTTTGTTTGTTTAATAAACATGAGGGAGAGAGTGAGAGAGCTCCACTCAGGCCTATGGTGTGCTAGTGATTGAACTTTGGGCCTAATGCATGCAAGTCCTGCACTGGAACCGCTAAGATACTTTCCTGGCCACAGTTTTTTCATAAGTTTAGATATGAGAAATATAGTGTAGTACATATACTGAATAATTATTTCCCTAGGGAGCATGGGTAGAGCCTTGAAATATACGCTAGCATAATAGACAGGTATATTCTACTAGGTAGAAGACAAAGATTATAAATATTCTCCTTTCAGATCAGGCCAGATTTTATTATCACAGGAGTTATGAAAATCATTTGGTTTTTTTGTTTGTTTGCTTTTAATCATCTGATTTTTTAAGAGTGGGGCGAGGGCAACAGATGGAAAATCAGTAGTCTTTCTTTACACTGGCAAGTAAGTACAGAGTAAGTGAATTCAATATATCATGACCTGTGCTCACCATAATGGAGGTGATGGTTCACTGTGTTATGCTTAGTGACTTATTCCCTCTAAGTTCTAAATTCACCCCTTAAGTATCCTTCCTTTGCCAACTGCAGTGAAACTTTGCCACTAGAAGGTGTATACTTCTCCAGTGCCTGGCTCTGGTATTTCTTGGCAGTCAGCAGCTTTCCTCTGGAGCCATCTTGGGAGTCTTTGTAACAGAGTAGCTCTGGTGAGTCATCTCCGTGCTAGCTTTCTAGATGTACAGTGAAAAGCAGACTGATAGTAAAAGAGGCCCCATGTGCTATGGTACCCAGGTTCACTGAAGCAGAGATGTAAGCTACAAACAGACTGAGAGAATATAAAAATAAAAGAGTTTGTAAGACTACAGTGAAAGTCTGGATAAAAGTCAGAGTGTCTAAACAGGCTTAATGTTAAGAGTTGTAAAACAAAAGAAATATAAATTCCCACTTCAGGAGATAACTGATTAGAGACTAGAAAAGGGAACCATCAAGATTGCTCAAACCCACACCTTGCCTTGTAGAACAGGTGTTGAGGTGTAGCTAGGAATAAAATGTCTATGCAACAGTATGGAATGAACTACTCAAAGTATTTTTATGATTTTTCAGCTAGAGAATTACCAAGAACTTCCATCTTAAGGCCAAATAATGGCTTGCTACCAGACATTAATTGAAACCATCACACTTACTGAAAGACCTAAAGTAACACGGAGATCTGAAATGCCCTTGTTGTCTTGTGATATCAGATAAACACTATCTAATAGGATTGGCAGGGTCCAAAATGGTACCATAAAAATGATGATGGCCTCTATACAGGCTGGTGCTGCCTGGGGAGTGAATGAAAGAGGGCAATTCTTCTGAGCAGACAATCGTCTGTTTCCATAGGATTGAATTAGAAGCTGCATGAGGGGCCGTTGTATATTTCCTTTCATTTGGAGAATACCCTAAAATCTACTTCTCCCTGCACAGAATGGCTTGGTTTGTGGACAGTGGTTTTGAGTTAAAAGGTAATAACTTGGGAGTCGGGCGATCCCGCAGCGGGTTAAGCACACATGGCACAAAGTGCAAGGACCAGCACAAGGATCCCAGTTCGAGCCCCTGGCTCCCCACTTGCAAGGGGGCATCGTTTCACAGGCGGTGAAACAGGTCTGCAGGTGTCTATCTTTCTCTCCCCCCTGTCTTCCCCTCCTCTCTTGATTTCTCTGTCCTGTCCAACAACAACAGCAGCAATGGCAGCAATAATAGTGACAGCAAAATGGAGGAAATGGCCTCCAGGAGCTGTGGATTTGTAGTGCAGGCACTGAGCCCCAGCGATAATTCTGGAGGCAAAAAAAAAGTACTTCCTGAAATTTATAGTTGAGTGTACACACACACACACACACACACACACACACACACACACACACACGTCTTTATTGTTTGGGGAATCTTACCTTCTCTGATGGGAGTAGACTAAGGAAGGACTTTTTCTAAAAGAGCTCTGCTTTCTGCAATTTAGCACAGACATCCAACACAAGTTCCCTTCTAAATGTGGACAAGTATGGACATAAATGAAAAGGAAGAACATTAGTTGAGAGTGAAAAAAAGAAAAAAAGTAACTGGATCATGTAGTGAGTTTAATTTAAAAAGTTGAAAAAAGAAAATAAAGAAAGATGGAAGAAACCAGAAGTGAGGACATCCAGAAGTGGTAAATATGAAATAAAATTTCCCAGGACTTTTAACTTCTCTTTCTTCCTTCCTTCTTCCCTCCCCCCTCCCTTCTCCCTCTTCCTTTCTTAATTTCTCTCTCTCTCTCTTTCCCTTTCTTTCTTTCTTTCTTTCTTTCTTTCTTTCTTTCTTTCTTTCTTTCTTTCTTTCTTTCTTTCTTTCTTTCTTTCCCAGAGCACTGTTCAGCTCTGGTTTATGGTGGTGAGGGAGGGAGACTGAAGCTGGGACTTTGGAGCCTCAGGCATGAGAGTATCTTTGCATAACCATTGTTTAGTCTCCACCTCCTCACCCTCACCCCCAACTTTTAACTACTTTAAAAGATAATTAAATACACAGACAACACCTAGGAAACTCCACGGTGCTTTAGTATTTGCATCTCTCTCCTCCTCTCTTTCTCACTCAAAAGGCATAGAATAAAATCTGGGCCAGAGAAGCAGATGAATGGCATTTGTGCATACATCAGGTCCTGGGTTCAATTCCTCAGCATCTGGCTCTGAAGGTAGCCAACCTGCTCTCACCTTTAATGTCAGCACCTTGATAGACTCTGTTTCTGACCTATCAGCTTGTGCTGCACCCAGTTTGAAACTGATAAAAACTTGGTGCTGCGGGACAAGCTGTGCGGGTCTGGTAAGAATCTGCCTGTAACCTGTTAACGTAAAATAAACTTAACTCCCTGCCCTCCATGTGGCCTCAGGTCTCGTTCTTTGGTTACATTTGAGCTATATTACAGATTTTATTATTATTATTATTATTATTATTATTATTACAGAGGAGACAGAGAGGGAGAGAGAAAGAGAGAAATCTGCAGCCCTGTTCACCACTTGCAAAACTTTTCCCCTGGGGGTGCAGGCCAAGGGCTCCAACCCGGGTCCTTGTTTGCTGTAACATGTGTGCCACTGCCTGGCCCCTTCTTTACTTTCTTTGTATTTCTTCCTATAGGGCTTTCTTTAACAGTTTTTTTTTTTATCTGCATGTCTAGCAACAATAAAATGTCCTACTTTTTTTTTTTTAATACACTTTAAATGACTAAAAATGGCGCACATGGATTAGTCACTGTGTAGCCCAGGACTACATTAGAGGAAGGCAGTAAATACCTCTATTCTGATGAAAGCATGCACCTCCCTGGGCACACATCAAAATTCATTCCGTCGGGATGGGGTGGTGGTGGTGGTGGTGGTGGTGGTGGTGATCCACCTCTAAACTTTCATCCAGTTCAAAGTGTAAATTTGGGAGGACTCAGAAGGAGCACCTTGGTGGAAAACCAACTGCATGCAACTAATGAGATTCTTTCACAATCCCCCAAAGAAGACCTGCTAGCCAATTAAGCTTAATTTCTGAGCCCTAGGGTCCTGGCTTCTGGCCCCAACAGCTCTCACAGCTGTGCCTGCAGGGACTGTCTAGCACAGAGCACGGTTTCAATGCCAGGCTTCCCACACTAATGCCAGTGATACTGTACCCTAAGACATGAAGAACCTGAGGGGGCATATTCCGAATGTAGAATGGTTCCCTATTACTTAGGAGTGATTTATAATTAATCTCTTCTGAATTTTCAATATTTTCCTAGTCTTTGCTACTCATTTAGTTTATGACAGTCAATACAAGGTCTCCAGGAAAACACAGCTTTGGGGCAAGATAAGAGAGAAAATAACGATTATAAAACTCAACATAGTCAGATGGATATCAAAACCCACTCTATATTACATACCCTTATATTTGCATGCATACCCTTGTACTTAGATGTCATAGAACATCATCAGCATTCAGTTTTTCCTCTAATTTAGAATATATTCTGGAAATTACTAGTGATATGAATTTCAACCTCTAGATGAGTACATTTTCTGTCTCCATCTTTATGAAGGGATGTTTTCTTTTATTATTCTTCTTATCTCAATGCCCCCCCCCCCCAGATTCTGATAACTAAGATTTTTCTGGGTACTTTCTTCCTCTTACGTTGACATGAGTGAAGTCTCAATCAAGCCCGTGCCTGACTCGCTGCCTTTTCAGATTTATTTTTTAAATAAGGAAGCTGAGATGTCTCCCAGTCACACTGACAGCTTTCTGCAATGCCTGAAAACCCTCCTTTTTCCCTCTGACATCCCTGTCCTAGTCAGATTCCAGTATTTGCATTTAAAATGAATGACTGCTGAATTACACTCTTATTCAAGGCCCTCTGCAAATGGGTTTGCATCCAGGTTGCAGTCAGATTGTGATTTCCATACTGCATTCATTAGTCACAGGAACAAGCAAAGTTGGCTTACAAGAAGAAATGACTGAGTCTGGAACCTATGTTTTTGTTCTTTTTAGATTACTACTGATTTCCTCGCTCACTTCAATTTCTCATTGGTTCTATGATAGACAGAATAATTAAAGAATTACTATCTTTCAAGAAAACCATTTTATATAAATTGGGATAAGAGTGTGTGTGTGTGTGTGTGTGTATACACATACATACATATATATGAATGAAAATAAGGAAGAGGAGGTGAAAAAGAGAAGGAAGGAGGAAAAAAGAGATTAAAAGAGAAAAGCACATTTTGTGGGTACTGTACTAATTAGAACTGTAATGAATGCAATAGATCTTTGAATTCTTTTAATACAGAAAATATCCTGATCTAGTTTCATGTCATATTTTAGGTATCACACTGTGAAAATTAACACAGAGATATTTTTAAAAAAGACTGAAGTAGCTACTGGACAAAAAAAAAAAAAAACTGCTTTACTCTTTTGAGTCACACCCCTGGAGGAGGATAGATCATAGCAAAGACATCAACAAGAATGAGAACATCCTGCTTAAAAGATTAGTAAAAGTGAACTTTTACCTAAAAAGTGAACTTTTTACAAGGTAGAAACCTTGTGACTCTGCTACCTGGGAATTTAGGACTTCCTTTAGGCTCTTCTAACTTCTTACTTATGTTATGGAAAGACTTAGCAAGTACAAGAAGTGTCAGGACTACAGGTCCTGTCAGTGTGTTAAAAGAAAATTTGTTAGGAAAAGCCGTGGGGCTGGGCAGTGGCTCATCTGTTACAATGTACAAGGACTTGGGTTTGAGCCTCCAGTCCCCACCTGCAGGTGGAAACCTTTGCAGATGGTAAAAGCAGTGCTGCAGGTCTCTCTATTTCTCTCTCCCTGTCTTCCCATTCCCTCTCTATTTCTGACTGTCTCTATCCAATAAATAAATAGATAATTTAAAAAACAACTGAAGAAAACAGAAAAGGGAGCAAAGGCCCTTTATTAGGCAATAGTGTAAACCCACCCTCTTAACCCTCTGTGCTACCGCGGACCCCCAAGACTCTACTTTTAAAGGAGCGTAACTGCCTGGCTCTTCCGCTGTCCTCCTTCCATCGCCTCCTCTAAGAACAGTCCAGCTTCATTTCCTATCTACACACACACCCCTTTCCAAGACTCTACCAACTTGTCTTTGAGATAGCATTCAGCCTTTGATTTCACAAAACCAAACCTAGTAGGTGCTAACAAAGATGCCCCCCTCAACCTTCCTCTCTCCCTCCCTTCCTCTCTCCCTTCTTTCCTCCCTTCCTCCCTCCCTTCCTTCCTCCCTTCCTTCCTCTCTCCCTCCTCTCCTTCCTCCCTCCCTTCTTTCCTCCCTCCCTCTCTTCCTTCCTCCCTGCCTCCCTTCCTTCCTCCCTCCCATCCTTCCTTCCAGCATTCCACAAATACATACAAACAAATATAGCTACCCACATATACTTAGAACTCTTTATGAAACCAACCAGACTTATGAGTGAAATATAAAGAAATCTAGACACTGCCAGGTGTGTGTGTGTGTGTGTGTGTGTGTGTGCGTGTGTGTGTTTTACTAGCAGGTTGCAAACTGGAGCGGTTGCCCCAAGTCATCGGGGCTTGGTGCCTCAATATTGATGATTCCACAGCTGCTGGTGGCTTTTTCATTTTCTTTTTTTTTTTTTTTATAGCAACAGAGAGAAATAGGGAGGGAGAAAGTTAGAGAGAAAGAGAGACACCTGCAGCACTGCTTCACTGCTTGTGAAGTTTCACCCCTCACGACAAGAGCACTGCTTCACTGCTTGTGAAGTTTCACCCCTTATGACAAGAGGACCAGGGACTTGAACTCAAGCCTTTATATGTGTTAATGTGTGCAGTCTGGGGTGTGCCACCAGCTGGCTGTGGAATTTCCAGTGTTGGAGAAACAGTACTCTGAGCCTGGTTCTTCTGATATGATCATGCTCAGTTCATGCTAAGCAGTTTGCTGTGATTACATTCTTCTCTCCTGGGCTTCTCCATTTGAAAAAAAAATAATGAAAGCTTGTGTTCTGAAAATACATGTTAGCATCATCTTATTGTCTTCAAGGCAAAAATGAGTCTCTCAGGTTTGTAACCTTTTTCTGGATAGTTTTCTCTTATTAGCCTCCAAGAACTAAAGCAGGGCAAGAATGGATTCCAGTTCAAGAGCACAACTAAACACGGGCATTCAGATTCTGTGGAGGTACCTGACTTTTTATTAATTTTTAATAAAAGAATAACAAAATGAATCCACTGCTCCTGGAGGCCATTTTTCCCCCTTTTGTTGCCCTTATTGTTGTAGCCTTGTTGTGGTTATTATTGTTATTGTTGATGTCGTTCATTGTTGGATAGGACAGAGAGAAATGGAGAGAGGAGGGGAAGACAGAGAGGAGCAGAGAAAGACAGACACCTGCAGACCTGCTTCACTGCCCGTGAAGTGACTCCCCTGCAGGTGGGGAGCTGGGGGCTCAAACCGGAATCCTTACGCCGGTCCTTGCACTTTGTGCCATGTGTGCTTAACCTGCTGTGCCACCGCCTGACCCCTCCTTTCTTAAACAATGGTGCCCATTAATAGAAAATATCTCTTGGGCTTATCTAATTTTCTTTTGTACTTTCCTACAATGCAGGTGTCCATTTAAATACCTTCTTCAGTTCTGTACTCTTGGAAGTTATTTCCTGCATAGCTAATAGAAGGAACCTCAGGAATGTGTGAATATTAACACCTCTAAGTGGTGACGTGTCCACAGGCAACAAAGCAAAATCAGAAGTTCTTTCATTCTTTTGGGTGGACCCCTACAATCTTGGTGTAGAGAAGTGAGAGAATTTTCAGAGAACTATACATATGTCTCCACATGTAGATACATGAGACATGGGGAAAGCAGTGAATACCAGTTAAGCTGATTTTAAGATATTCAGTCAAGTATGGAGTTGACCCAGGGCATTGAGGTTTCCTAAACATTTTTTTAAAGAATTTATTTATTAATGAGAAAGGCAGGAGGAGAGAGAAAGAACCGGACATCACTCTGGTACATGTGCTGCCGGGGACTGAACTCGGGACCTCACGCTAGAGAGCCCGGATACTTTAGACACTGTGCCACCTCCCAGACCACATTTAGCTCCCCTCCCCCCACTTTCCTTTTTCTCTCCCTTCCCTGCTTCCTTCTTTGACTTTCTCCCTCTCTTCCTTTATCCTTATGTCATTTCATATTTGTCACTTTGGCAGTTTCGGGGGTTGATATTAGTTTCATTTATTCCTCTGATTCCTTGGGAGGTTCTTCCTGGAGACAGACAGATGCACATGCATGTGTACACACGGATACTCTCATACTCCCTTAGGTTCCTCTTTATCTGACTCACATAGAGGTGCTTCTCGAATTTCATTCTTGTTTCAGTATCCCTCTAGTTTATTCAGTCATCAGATCATTATCTAATCCTTTGAGAGAAGCGCCTCCTGTGATTCCCTTTTCCATCAGCTACAGCTATGAAGCAACTCTACAACCATTTGCTGAATTAGTGGTGTGAAGAGCCACACTGGTGACTGGGTAAGATATGTATTGTGCATCTATGTATCTATACATAGGAGGCTGAACGAAGTAGTTCTGCTTTGTTTCATCATATTACTGATTTAAATTATTTTTAAGTTAAACAATAGATTAGGCTAATGAGAGTAAAATCTTAGCAGGATGAAATAGTAAACTAATAAAAATGACATAAAATTTTTATTTTTACTTTGGTGCAGTGTTCCAAACTCAGTCAAATTCTGTTTGTGTTTCCCTTTCTGTTCTTCTTCTTTTAAATATTTATTTACTATTGGATAGAGACAGAGAGACACTGAGAGGGGAAGGGGAGATAAAGAGGGAGAAAGAGAGACAGCCCCAAAAATATATATTGCAGGACCTTTTAGAGATTTGTATTATACAACACTACTTCCTGTTACATCATATAATTTCCCCACTTTGTGGAGAATTTTGTTAGGGCTGGAATAACAATAGCATTCCTTTTTAAATTAGAACAACAACTAAAAAGGGAAACTCTTTTGATTATTTTGCAGTGTCTTGACCATGATTTTTCCTAAAACTTGCTATTGTAGTTCATTAATTGTCTAGGTCAATTATATCTGTGTACTTGATGCATTGATATATGTATGGAGATATAGTTTGAGGCGCTTGGAGTGGAAACATTACTTAATTACATTATTAAAAATGTCAACTTGGGGCCAGGTGGTGGCGTTCCTGGTTGAGCGCACATGTTACAGTGCACAAGGACCCGGGTTCGAGCCCCTGGTCCCCACCTGCAGGGGGAAAGCTTTGCAAGTGGTGAAGCAGAGCTGCAGGTGTCTCTCTATCTCTCCCTCTTGATCTCCCTCTTTCCTCTTGATTTCTGGCTGCCTACCCAATAAATAAACATAATAAAAAATTTAAAAATAAAAGAAAAAAAATTTAAAAAAATGTCAGCTTTCAGAATCTAGTATTGCTCTCAATGCATATAAAGTGATAAACAGCAATAGCAAAATTGCTCCAAACTAACTGTGTAGGACTCTCGGGACTATCACAGCACAGTAAATGAAGCTGACTTTCAAATGGGCATCTTTGTTCAACTGAAATATTGCATAACCACAATATGGACTCACACGTGCTATAACACAGCTAAGACTCTATCTGATAAATTTAGGGTTTGTGATAACTTTTTTTGACAACAGCCAACAGAAGGTCTAGGAGCAGTAAAGTTTCAGTTGAGTCATTTCACATGTGACACTTTTAAATGCAATCTGTTTAACTCAAACTATCACCAACTATAGAAAATATAGGTCTTTTTGGAGGGGCATTTCTATCTGTGTTTAGGCATTTTTTTTCCATTTCTTTATTGTTTTATTGGAGGGTTAATGGTTTACAGAACAGTTGTTGATATATAGGCACAATTTTTTTTATCTCCATGTGAAAGTTCTCTGCAGAACACTCTCACGTAAAACTTAAATCCTTTTACATCATTATGCAACAGGATCCCAAAATTCTCTTAACCCTCCTGCCTCCCTTTCTTTGCCCAGAGTCATACACAGTACACCATGCCCAGTCCAAGTTTCTCTTTGTGGTGTCCCTGCTTAATTCGTAAGTTCCCACATATAAGTGAAATCATTTGACATTTGGATAAAAGATAAGGATCTTTTTGACTTATCTCACTTAACAGATGTTTTCAAATGCCAACCAAGATGAGGCAAAGGAGATGATTTCATCATTTTTAACAGCAGAGTATTATTTCATTATTATGTCTATATACCACATTTTAAAAATCATTTATCTGTTATTGAACATCTGGGTTGCCTCCAAGTTTTGGCTATTGTGAATCGTGCTGCTGTGAACATAGGTGTACAGAGATCTTTTCGGATAGGTGTTTTGTTTCTGTTGGACAAGACCCCAGGAGAGAAATTGCTGTTTCATAGGGCAGGTCCATTTCTAGTGTTCTGAGAAATCTTCAGACTGTTTCCCACAAGAGTAAGACCAATTTATATTCCCATCAGCAGTGTAGAAGTACCCACTTTCCCCCACATCCTCTCCAATGTTTGTTGTTATTGTCCTTTGTAATGCGTGACATTCCCATGGGTGTATGGTGAAGTGGTATCTCTTTGTTATCTTTATTTGCCTTTCTATCCTAACCAGTGACTTTGAGCACTTTCTAATGTGTCTCTTCCTTAGTGAATTTTCTGTCTGTGTTGTAGGCAGACTTAGGAGGATTTTCCAAAGAGAAAAGTCATCTCTATATCCTATTATTTGTACTACCCAAAGTAATGTAATTTGATATTTTTTAATTAAACAACATCAGTTTATAACATTTTTTTTTTAAAAAAAGATTTTATTTATTAATTAATGAGAAAGATAGGAAGAGAGAGAAAGAACCAGACATCACTCTGGTACATGTGCTGTGGGGATTGAACTCAGGACTTCGTGCTTGAGAGTCCAATGCTTTATCCACTGTACCATCTCCAGGACCACAGTTTATAACATTCTTTGACTGAGAGCATTCTTTTTTTTTTTTTTTTGCCTCCAGGGTTATCACTGGGGCTCAGTGCCTGCACTAGGAATCCATTGCTACTGGAGGCCATTTTTTCCATTTTGTTGTCATTGCTGTTGTTATTGTTGCTGGATAGGACATAGGGAAATTGAGAGAGGAGGGGAAGCCAGAAAGGGAGCGAGAAAGAAAGACACCTGCATACCTGCTCCACTACCCGGGCTCGAACTGACATCCTTGTGTGGGTCCTTGCACTTTGCACCATGTGCACTTAACCCAGTGCGCCACCACCCAGCCCCCAAGAGCATTTTCTGTAACAGAAGGTGACTGTGATTTTTTTTTTTTTTTGATTGATTATATCACCTTTTGCTCTTGGGAATTTTTTCTTGCAAGTTCAAATGTAGTTCTTTGTTCATAACCCAAAGAGTAAAGATGTTTGAACATTTCTCCCATGTTTGCTGAAACTAGATTAGTTACTATCTAGTTTGGGATGCTTGTAGGCAACAGTTCTCCTTAGGTCTCTCACATTTCTGACTATTGTATAAGCATAAGGACTCTGAATGCTTTTTTTTTTTTTGGTCTAATTTTTTAAGCATTTTTATGTAGCTACCTTGGAAATCAGAGCTTCTCTCTAGAGCAATGGATGGGGCATGCTTACTAGCCATTAAAAATGATCCAGCCTTCTGGGTCAGGAGATAGCTCATCCCTCCAACTCGCATGTCTAAGGCCTCAGATTGAATCCACTATACCAATTTTTATCAGAGCTGAACGGTGCTCAAATCACTCCCTCCTCTCTCATTTTCTTTCCCTCTCTCTTATAACAAGTTAATATATAAATCTGAAAAAAAAAGTTTTTTTTAACACCTTGGGATGTAAACCACTAAGTGCGCAAGAATATATTGTAAACCCTGCCTGTTGACTTTTCTTTTTGCAATGCAAGTGCTTCACTTAAACTTTAATGCCAAGACATACACTTCAAAGAGAGCTAACTTGAATGAATGCCAGCCATAATGGCTGAAGGGTCAGGATACCTCCTTCCTCTTTACACATTAATTAAATGATCAATTGGAATCTACTGATCTGGGTGTTTTTTTCTCCTTCCTTTCTCTCTCTTACATTTTAAATAAACTATTAAAGAGTTCCTGAAGCACTACAAACCCCATCCTTAACCCCAGTGAAAGCAGGCCCTGGAGTGCAAACACACTCTCTTTCACACAGTGACTTCATTGTGCTCCAAGTGTGCTGCGTCATTTCCAGGTCTTGTAAATAATAAGGCTCTTTTTTTTTTTTTAAGCAGCATGGTGATTATTGAAAAAATGGCTTCTTGAAATCATAAGAAGAACTAGAAGGACTAGTCCAGACACAATCCTGGTTACTAATAGGATGAGGCTAGCACAAAATAAGGTGTTATCTACATACTTCTCAAACATTACTACTTGGGAATTGGAGCTCTAAGATCCTGATCTTTCGACAACTGCTATTACTGAATAGTAATATCTTTTGTCTTTGATCTGGAGTCTTATGTCTTTGAATGAACTGCTGTGGTTTGATTTGCTAGCTTGAAAATAAGATAACTATCATTCATACTAATGAAAGTAGGTGTCTTGATATATAATTATTTAATATTTTGGTTTTTAACAAATACTTCTTGCATATATCAGCTCACTCTGATTCTGAGTTGCATGGCAAATTGAGAGTAGTAGTAAGAAGAAATGCTTCATTGCGATGCATTATGTGCATTTATTCAGTGTCTTAGTGAGGGTAACATTACATTTGCAAATGTGCTGCTAAGCTCTTGACAATCGGGACACTGAATGTTTTGTTGAGATACTGCTGCTTTTCTAAGCTTAACATTTTAATCTTGAAAAAAAAGTAGTCTTAAATTAAAACAGTTCTATAGTTAAAAACTTTTCCCACTTATTTTATTGTATTTTATGTTCCCAAGAAATAATACTTTTCATAAACACTAATCTTTCTGAAATATTCGTGCTTAATAAAAACTGTATTCACATTGAGATTTGATTAGATTTTTTAAATTGTAGATTTTAATTACCACTGAATGTCATTTTAAATTCATGGAATTTTATACTTATTTATAAATTTGGTAGCATTCTGTTAAACTCTTGAAGAAGCCTACTTTAAATGTTTTCAAATAGCATAAATATAGTTTTGCAACCTATGCACTTGATGAAGTAGAAGTAAAACTTTCTCTTTAAGTACTTTTTGTGAGAATTTAACTATGTTTCACTCATTATGTAGATTTAATGATTGATTAAAGATGAACATTGTATTATTATATTTAGGATTTCGAATTACTTAAAAGGTTCTGGGGAGTGGCACACCTGGTAAGGCATCCATATTCCATGCGAAGCAAATCTAGTTCAAGTCCCTGGTCCTCACTCGCAGTGGGGGAGCTTCATGAGCAGTGAAGCAGTGAAGTAGGTAGCAGGCGTCTTTCCTCTTTATCTCTTCCTCTTTGTTCCTCTCTTTCTCTGTCTCTCTTCCTTTGTCAAATGCAAAAAGAAAAATAGGAATTACTTGAAGAATGCAAGCTTAGTGATATAGATTTAAAAAGTTTTAATTATTGTTCAGCGGAGAAGCAATTACAGAAGCCACACCGTCCACCTTCTGCACCCCACAATGATGCTGGGTCCATACCCCCAGAGGGATAAAGAATAGGGAAGCTATCCTAAGGGAGGGGATTGGATATTGAGCCCTGGGGGTGGGCATTGTGAGCCAATGTACCCCTCTTATCCTATAGTCTTGCCAATATTTCCATTTTAGAAATAAAAAAAATTACTTTAGTGTTCTTTTACATTGTGCAAATTTAGAAACTTTTTTACTCTCTGATAGCTATAATGTTACTAGTAATAAATAGATTTCATAGTAGAGGGTTAGTGAGTGACTAGAGTTTAGTGCATATACTTACTAATTTCTGGTTCCTTTTTAAAAATATTGTATCTCTCACAAATTAACTTTAGTTAATCAGGCACCAAGAACTTTTGTGTGCAAAGATGAAAGTTTACTTTAGAAAGCAGTGTGCTGTTTTGTGCATTCTACTCACTGCTTTCTTGTCTTCCCTGGTCCTTGTTTTCTACCAGCTTTTATTTTCATGTTTACCTTACTTTTTGAATATTTATTTATTTTCTCTTTTATTGCCCTTGTTTTAGTTATTATTGTTGTTGTTATTGATGTCACCATTGTTAGATAGGTCAGAGAGAAATGGAGAGAGGAGGGGACGACAGAGAGGGGGAGAGAAAGACATCTGCAGACCTGCTTCACTGCCTGTGAAGTGATTCCCCTGCAGGTGGGAGCTGGGGGCTCGAACCAGGATCCTTACGCAGGTTCTTGCGCTCCGCACCATATGCGTTTAACCCACAGCACTGCCGGACTCCCGCTTACCTTACTTTTTAAATTGCCTCCCTTCTGGGGCCAGGCGGTGACGCCCCTGGTTAAGTGCAAACATTACAGTGTACAAGGACCCTGGTTTAAGTCCCTGGCCCCCATCTGCAGGAGAAAGCTTCATGAGTGTTGAAGCAGGTCTGCAGGTGCCTCTCTGTCTCTTTCCCTCTTTATCCCCCCTCCTGTCTCTTTTCTCTGTCTCTATCCAATAATAAATAAAACTAGTTTTCTTTTTTTCTTTCTTTATTCCTTTTTTTTTTTTACCCTTTTGATACACTGGAGTGTTAGATTATGAAAGCTATAGATATTGACATATAAAGAGGAAATAAAAAAAGAGTTCCCCCATTTATGTCCTGGGTAGTTAATGTCTCCAACAGTAACTGTCTTCTGCTCCACATCTCCAAACATACTGTCCTTCTGTGGGTCCAGGCTCTACCAGTTAACACTCATGCTAAGGTCCTACCAGTCACTGTTAACCCCAAGCTGTACCTTTATCCCTAAGCAATAGTGGTTTCCTACTGATACTAACCAGATTATCCAGCACATTTGGCAATAATCCTGTGCATTAAATTCTCTCGCTTTAGCATAAAGAATTATTTGTTTCCTGTTGGCATCTGGCAACTCTTCTGAGGTGATAAAACCATATTACTCAGAATTTATTTATTTCCTTTTTCTCCTTACTTCATTTTCCAACCTCATTTTATTTTACATTTCTGCTTCTCCAATTTCTTTTTTTTTCCTTTTTACAGATAGAATAGCCTATGATTACAACTACTCAGCATAGCAATACAGATAATAGCATCAATTTACATTGAATTCTTAAATATCTCAACAGAAAGGAATAGATACGTAAAATAAATACTCAAGATAGATGACTTTGCAGCAAGCTGATCCACACAGAAATCATTGTCTATGACTAAGACTTGGAAATTTTTACCTGATAAAACTTGGTCCTGGGTCTGGATTTGTTCATCCTTTTAGCTACATATGGGTTTTACATTTTCAAAGAATTGTGAAAGAGAGAAAAAAAAATCCCGAGATTGAAATGTGACAGAGACTTTATATGTTTCACAAATATAAAAATACTTAACCATCTGGCACTTTACAGAAACCATTTGTCAATAGCTGCCCTAGGGGAATGATTTATTGTTTGAATTGCTATTTAGTATTGATCAGGACTCCGGATTCAGCAAAGGGAGATGCTAACGTATAAATGGATTAATTCTAAATGTTTTTGTCTATTGGAAACACAGATTTCTTCCTGGCAGAAATGTAATCCTAAAGCTTAAAGTTCTACTACTCTCCAGAATGTTAAACAGCTTCATGTCTAATCTTACTACTATATGCTGGCTATTTTTTTTTTTTTTTTTTTTTGGTAGAGGCAGAGAGGAGGAGAGTGACAGAGGCTACAGCACTGGAACTTGCCTCAGTGCAGTGAAGGCCAGGCCTGAACCTGGATGACACACGTGGCAAAGAAGTGCACTGTCCCAGCATTTTGCCAGCCCAGTGCTAACAGTTTTAATTGACTGCAAGAGATTTACTTGCCCACCATCTTTTGAAACAGCTTTACTATGTTGCTGTTCTCTTATTGCCAACTAAAATAATTGATTACATGTATTTATCTTATATTTGCATTTTTGAAAGATTTGATTTATTTATTATAACAGAGAATGTGAGGAGTAGAGAGAGAGGGAGAGAGAGAGCTCAAACCACTGCTCAGTTCTGACATAAACTGGTGCAGAGACTTGAGATATGCAAATAAATGCTGTGACTGGTTGAACAATTCCAGCCCTTATATTTGTTTTTATTTAGTTATATATTTTTTAATTGCCACCTAGTTATCTGTGGACTTGGACTTGGTTCCTACATGCTGAATTCCTTACCGCTTCGTTTATTTTGGGTAGAGACAGACAGAAATTGTGAGGAGATAGAGAGAGAGAGGGACAGAGAGACAGAGAGACAAAGAGACACAGAGAGACAGAGAGACAGTGACTGAGACAGAGACAGAGAGAGACAGAGAGACAGAGTGACTGAGACTGAGACAGAGTGACTGAGACAGAGACAGAGAGAGACAGTAACTGAGACAGAGACAGAGAGAGACAGAGACAGAGTGACTGAGACAGAGACAGAGAGAGACAGAGACAGAGTGACTGAGACAGAGACAGAGAGAGACAGAGACAGAGTGACTGAGACAGAGACAGAGAGAGACAGAGACAGAGTGACTGAGACATGCAGTTCTGCTTCATTGCTCATGAACCTGCCCCCCAGAAATGGGGACTAGGGGCTTGAACTGGGTCAGTGCACATGATAATGTGTCTGTTCTACCAGGTGTGCCCAGTCCCCTCAGCCCTTATATTTGTATTTTGAATCCTAATTTTAACTCTTAGAAATTCAAATTTTGGGGATTGGGCAGTGGCACACCTGATTAAGAGCATATGTTACCATACTCAAGGACCTGAGTTCAAGCCCCTACTCCTCACCTGTATGGAGGATAGTTCACAAGAGGTGAAGCTAATCTGCATGTGTCTTTCTTTCTCCCTCTCTCTCTCCCCTTCTCAATGTCTGTCTGTTACATTCAATTAAAAAAATAGAAAGAGAAAAGGAAAAAATGACTGCAAGGACCAGTGGATTTGTAGTGTCAGCACAGAGCCCTAGAAATAACCCTGATGGCAATAAAAATAAAACAAAAAAGACAAACAAATTAAAATTTTGATAGTCCATAGATAACCTCTTTCTTTACTACTTTGCTATCCGTTCTTTAAAGCTCAGTCCAATGTTGTGTCAGCAAGTAAATGTGAATTTACTGCCTTGATCACCTTAAAAGTCAGTCTAGATGGTGTCTTAAGAGAATTTCCATTAAGAGCCTCTGAGCTATTTCACTTTCTCCAATTAGAAAAATTATCTTTCTTAATTTATTGGATAGAGACAGACATTGAGAGGGAGGGGGTGATGGAGAGGGAGAGGGAGGGGGCTAGTGGTAGTGCATCTGGTTAAAGCACACACACTGAGAAGTGCTAGTGCCTGCTCAAGGACCTTGCTCCAGCCCCTGGCTCCTCATTCCCAAGGGCGGGGTGGGGGTGTAATTTTCAAGCAGTGAAGCAGATCTTCAGGTGTCTGTCTTTCTCCCCCCACCCTTACCCCTTGGATTCCCCCTCCTCTCTCAATTTCTCTCTGTCCTATCCAACAACAGTAGCAGCGACAATAGGAACAGCATCGGGAGTCGGGCTGTAGTGCAGTGGCGCAAAGCACAAGAACTGGCATAAGGATTCCGGTTCGAACCCCGGCTCCCCACCTGCAGGGGAGTCGCTTCACAGGCGGTAAAGCAGGTCTGCAGGCGTCTGTCTTTCTCTCCTCCTCTCTGTCTTCCCCTCCTCTCTCCATTTCTCTCTGTCCTATCCAACAACGACAACAACAATAATAACTACAACAATAAAACAACAAGGGCAACAACAGGGAATAAATAAATAAAATAAATATAAAAAAAATTTAAAGCGCAGAGACCGGCGTAAGGATCCCGGTTCGAGTCCCCGGCTCCCCACCTGCAGGGGAGTCACTTCACAGGCGGTGAAGCAGGTCTGCAGGTGTCTGTCTTTCTCTCCTCCTCTCTGTCTTCCCCTCCTCTCTCCATTTCTCTCTGTCCTATCCAACAACAAAAGCAACGTCAACAACGGCAATAATAACCGCAACGAGGCTGCAACAACTAGGGCAACAAAAAGGGGGAAAAATGGCCTCCAGGAGCGGTGGATTCATGGTGCAGGCACCGAGCCCAGCAATAACCCTGGAGGAGGGAAAAAAAAAAAAAAATTAAAAAAATTAAAAAAAAAAAGAACAGCAACAAAAATGGAAAAAAGGTGGTCTCCAGGAACAGTGGATTTTGTAGTATAGGCACCAAGCCCCAGCAATAACCCTGGAGCCAAAAAAATAAGGAAAGAAAGAAGAGAGAGAGAGAGAGAGAGAGAGAGAGAGAGAGAGAGAGAGATTTGCCACCCTGCTTCACCACTCGCAAAGCTTTCCCCCTGCAACTGGGGATGTGGAACTCGACTCGAACCCCAGTCCTGGGCATTGTAATGGTGTGCTCAACCAGGTGTGCCACCAACTAGGTACTTTTTATTTTTTTAAAGATTTTATTTATTTATTAATGAGAAAGGAGGAGTGAGAGAGAGAGAACCAAATATTATGCTGGTACATGTGCTATTGGGGATTGAACTTTGGGCCCCAAGTTTGAGAGTCTAATGCTTTATCCACTGTCCCACCTTCTGGATCACTACTTTGTCCAATTTTTAAACATACTGTTTGATCTCTGCAGCACAGAATTGTTGTAATCAGTCGATCTTCTCCTTAGACCAGTAGATCTGTATGTTCATGAACAAAGTGGCTTTCCCTCTTTTTTTCTCTGAAATTTTTACGTAATACTGCGATTGCACAACTTGATTAAATACACAAGTCAAGTCAGTGTTGGAAGAGTTGATTTTAAGACGAATTGCATACTTTGAGTAGACTCCACACAGGTGAATTATTAAATAAGTGTCATGCAATTAAGTGTGGGTGAAGCAGGGACTAAAGGTTGGTGTGTTTTTGTGCAGGTGGCTTGGTTTTGTGCAGACTATGATTTGGAAAAGCCTGTTGTTTTGAGCAGCTGTGCTGCCTGGGGATCCCCTCTGTTACACCTGAACATCCGTATGCCTTGTGGCTCCATAACAGTAAGAAACTTTTTAAATTTTGTGTAATCTGGTAACAACTGGGTAACTACATTTCTTCTTAGGTCTGGGACTTGTGTTTAAAGATCCAGAATCATGGAGAAATAAGAAAATCAGAAATATCCATGTGACAACAGCCTTATGTAACGAAATGGTATAAATAATCATTTCTTCCAGGACAATGATTTAATTAAAAAAAAAAAAGACTAGGCTGAAGGTTGCTAGGAGTTGGAGGGTAGGGAGTTCTAGGTAGCTATTGGTCAAAGAGTACAAATTAACAGTTACAAGTTGGATTAAGGTCTCAAGTTATAGTGCACAGAGTGGTGACTACAGTTGAGAATACTATGGTATATAGTTAAAGGTTACCATTTATAAGGAGAGCTTTAATATTTTCACTACGGAAAAGGTAACTATGTGAGATGATTGCTGTGCTAAGTAGCCTTATTGTGGTGATCACTTAACAAATGCATTTGTGCATCAAATCATGATTCTCCACAGAAAGAGCCACTAGACCAGCCCGATCTCGTTAAATCATGATTCTCTACACCTTCAATTTACGTAATGTAACTTGTCAACGATATCTCAAATAAGCTAGAAATATATATATATGACATTTTTATTAAAAAATAAAAACAAAAATCCAGTCACAGGGAAGCCTTCTTATAACCTAGCAGCCCACAGACCCAACATGTATCTTCTTAGACATTTGCAAGGCGCGGGGAAACAGGAAGATATTCTGTTCCAAATAGCTGAATTCTTTTCTCACCCAAGTTAGGAAAATGCAGGGAACTACTGTCAGTAGTCTGAGCACTTCTCCCACAAGACTGGGCTCCCACAGTTGAAAAATAAAAATCTGGAGTGACTCCTGCATTTGATTTAAATTTTTATTCATTTTAAAGAAACTGGTTATACATTTTCGTACCCCCTAGTAAACAATGAATTCAAAGGACAAAAGTGATAAAGTTGTAACCAAATAATGAACTCATATTGCAGAGAAACACTATTTTAGACAATACTATTTACTTCTATACTGTCTTATATTTATAGTTTCCATTTTACTGCACTTGACCATGTTGAACAAGATGACTTGCATTAAGATAAGGAGCTACTTAAAGCAGCAGAGCTATCAGCCAGCTATTCTTTTTCTTTTTTTAAATTTTTTATTTAAGAAAGGATTAGTGAACAAAAACATAAGGTAGAAGGGGTACAACTCCACACAATTCCCACCACCCAATCCCCATAATCCCCCCCCCTCCCATGGTAGCTTTCCCATTCTCTGGCCCTCTGGGAGCATTGACCCAGGGTCGTTGAGGGTTGCAGAAGGTAGAAGGTCTGGCTTCTGTAATTGCTTCCCCGCTGAACATGGGCGTTGACTGGTCGGTCCATACTCCCAGTCTGCCTCTCTCTTTCCCTAGTAAGGTGTGTCTCTGGGGAAGCTGAGCTCCAGGACACATTGGTGGGGACTTCAATCCAGGGAAGCCTAGCCAGCATCCTGGTGGCATCTGGAACCTGGTGATTGAAAAGAGAGTTAACATATGAGGCCAAACAATTTGTTGAGCAATCATGGATCCCAAGCTTGGAATAGTGGAGAGGAAGTGTTAGGGAGGTACTCACTGCAAACTCTAGTGTACTTCTGCTTTCAGGTATATATTTTGCAGTAGTTTATGGATACGTGTGCACATAATCTCTCTCTCACAGAAACTGGTGTATATCTAGATTATGGGACTTTGTTAGAAAGTGAACTACCTGAGATGAAATTAGAGTGTACTATAAAAGGAAAGGTCTCACCCGAGTAATGAAGTTGAAGGGTTGTCATTCCACACGTGAAGTCTCTGGATACAGTCTGAGGTGAAGCATATTGAGGTGGCAATCGTTGCTTTGGTTAGGTTGTGATCGGCGGATGCAATATTATTTGGTTCGGATTGGGAGATGCATACAGGAAAGTGGGCCCTATCCAAGGGTTCCAGGACTGGGGGAAGTAGGGGCTCTATAGTAAAGATGTGAGGTTCCTGCTGTCTTAGGGTTCTAAAAGACAATCGATAGTTAATATTATCATCACTTTATTTGTTAATTGGGTTAACTTTGAAAAGTCCCTTTGTTATGGTTTGCTGTACAGTACCCAGTATCTTGTATATAGCTGTGCTATTGGATGCTTCTAATCTACTTGGTCTAGGCTTTTGAGAGAGTCCGAATATCAAATACACAGCCTATATATTAAAAAGATTCAGTTTGTCTTTTGAGAAACTTTGAGACATACAATTGATTTCCCCCTCTCATATTAATTAACTACTGATTTATATGTCTACATTTTGCTAGGAGTGTACATAAACACCATTCCCACCACCAAAGTCAGCCAGCTATTCTAATGACCCTGAGATTTAAAATCCTCAGCTTGTATGACAGCTACTTAATTTCTCCCTTGGTGGAAGATTTTATTATTGTTAACTCCTCTAGAACACTTCGCAAGTTATCAGTAAATTGTCATGAGCCCAAATATAGCACCCCTAAAACAACCACAGTTCTGTCTAAATATCAGAGCTTTTTCCATCAAATGAATGCATTTTAATATGAATGTGGATATGGTGTAATACATGAGCCATACTCTAATAACGGCACAGGATGGTTTCAACTCAGATTAGAGGGTAAGAAACAGTGTTGGGGGCCAGGAGAATATACTGCCATGTGCAAGGACCAGTGTTCTAGCCTCTGCTCCCCACCTGCAGGGGGATGCTTCACAAGCAGTGAAGCAGGGCTACAGGTCTCTCTCTCTTCCTCTCTTTTTCTCCTCCCCTCTCAAGTTCTCTCTGTCAAATAAAACAAGAAAAAAAAAACACGAGAAAAAAAATGAAAAAAAATGGTCACCAGGAATGGTGTATTTTTAGTGCTAGCACTGAGTCCCAGCAGTAACCCTGGTGGCAATAAAAAAAAAAAAAAGATAAAAACAAAAAACAATGTCAGTGGCCAAAGATGTAAAGGAGTTTCAAAAGCCCAGAGGACTTTAACTAAAGTGTGAAATTGAAGAGCTCTAGCACTGCCTTCCTCCCATTTTTTTTTTGTTTGTTTATTTTGTTTTTCTGATACCAGTGTCATCACTGGGGTTAGGTGTCTGCACTGTGAACCCACTGATCACATAAACTGGCCCCCTCTTTCATCTTTACTTGATAGGACAGAGAGAAATGAAGAATCGAGGGAGAGCTAGAGAAGGAGGGAAAGAGAGACGCCTGCAGCCCTGCTTCATGGCTTCTTCTTCTTCTAGCGTTTGCCCTTCTTCCGTAGCCACTCAACAGCATCAGGTTGAGCCTGATGTAAAGTTTCGAGACCTCCTTTGAATCTGGAGAGGTGGCAGTCGTTGACTATGTGGGTCATAGTCTGTCTGGAGCCGCAGGGGCAGTTCGGGTCGTCTCTGGCTCCCCAGCGATGGAACATAGCGGCGCACCGGCCATGGCCTGTTCGATAGCGATTGAGGAGGGCCCAATCCTAACGTGCTAGGTCAAAGCCGGGTTGACGCTTGCAGGGGTCTGTGATGAGGTGTTTCATGGCTAGTGTGTTGCTTCTCCCCTGCAGGTGGGGTTATCTGGCTCTTTTTAATGCTTGGTCAAAATAAGTTTGCTTCCTTCACAAATATATTTGATAATGGAACACATAATTATTAATTCACCATATGAATTGCATTTTATTGAATGGAATTAATGATTATGAATACCTCTGTTTAAAGGACACAAATCTATAGCAATATTAAATGTAACACAGGAAGTGCATTTGTGTGAGAAGTCAATATAGTTTTGGCATTCCAAATATCCATACTACACAAGATTTAATTAACCATGGTATATTAAAGATGGTTTTATCTTTCTATTCTCTTTCTATTATGTTAAAGAATAGCTGATGAATATATAGTAAACTAGGGAATTGCCAGTTTTTTAATACTGTGTGATGTGTTCTTAGTCAGCCTTTTAGAAAGTATGGTTTTTATCTGGTATGCAAAGAAAATTCAAGTGAAGCAACTATAACAAAGTAAACTTCCATACAGTATAAGCTGCAGAGCATCCTCCTCCTATAAACCTAGTTTCTCCAAGAATAACAGTATCAGAGTGTGTGTGGGGGAGCCTTGTGGAAAGTATAGTGAGGTCCAGGGGAAGCAGTACAAAAATAAAAGCCTGAACTTGGAAAACTCTGAAGCAGTCAGAGAAAGAGCCCTTGAAGTAACAAAAGAAAAAGCAATAATCAATTCCCCTCCTGGGGATATATCCTAAGGAACCCAACACATCCATCCAAAAAGATCTGTGTACACATATGTTCTTGGCAGCACAATTTGTAATAGCCAAAACCTGGAAGCAACCCAGGTGTCCAACAACAGATGAGTGGCCGAGCAAGTTGTGGTATATATACACAATGGAATACTACTCAGCTGTAAAAAATGGTGACTTCACCGTTTTCAGCCGATCTTGGATGGACCTTGAGAAAATCATGTTGAGTGAAATAAGTCAGGAACAGAAGGATGAATACGGGATGATCTCACTCTCAGGCCGAAGTTGAAAAACAAGATTAGAAAAGAAAACACAAGTCGAACCTGAAATGGAATTGGAGTATTACACCAAAGTAAAAGACTCTGGGGTGGGTGGGTGGGTGGGGAGAATACAGGTCCATGAAAAATGATGAATGAAATAGTGGGGGTTGTATTGTTAAATGGGAATCTGGGGAATGTTATGCATGTAAAAAAAAAAAAAAGGAAGAAGAAGTAGAAACGCAAAGCAGAAATTGACTGAGTTTGGAGTATGGCACCAAAGTAAGAAAGTAGAAGTACACTAGAGTTTGCAGTGAGTACCTCCCTAATACTTCCTCTCCACTTTTCCAAGCTTTGGGTCCATGATTGCTCAACAATTTGTTTGGCTTTGTATGTTAACTCTCTTTTCAGTCACCAGGTTCCAGGTGTCATCAGGATGCCGGCCAGACTTCCCTGGATTGAAGACCCCACCAATATGTCCTGGAGCTCAGCTTCCCCAGAGACTCACCCTACTAGGGAAAGAGAGAGGCAGACTGGGAGTATGGACCGACCAGTCAACGCCCATGTTCAGCGGGGAAGCAATTACAGAAGCCAGACCTTCTACCTTCTGCAACCCACAATGACCCTGGGTCCATGCTCCCAGAGGGATAGAGAATGGGAAAACTATCGGGGGAAGGGGTGGGATATGAAGATTGGGTGGTGGGAATTGTGTGGAGTTGTACCCCTCCTACCCTATGGTTTTGTTAATTAATCCTTTCTTAAATAAAAAAAAAAAAAAAAGAAAAAGCAGTTGGGGGTTAAAGACCTTGTAGAAACAAAGTGATTTGAGTTTTAAGAAGGAAGTGCTTAGCAGTGTTCAATAGCTGGGAGAAGTCATAATAGAAACACTGAAAATTGGTTGCTCCATTCTGTCTTCCAAAAGTCACTGCACTTCAGTGGAAAGTTAGGGTCACAGACAAATGCTTGTTTATTCTAATGTAAGAAGGTGAGGGCAAAGTGCTGAGAAAGCATTCATGACCCTTGGTTGTGAAAAGTATAAGTAATGGTGGAAACAAGGCCATCACAAAGCATGAAGGAAAGTTTTCTTAGTTACAGGGGAAGAATTTTATCTGCTTGTTGAAGCTGAAAGAGAATATCGTTACTTGAGGAGTATCCCTCCAAACACACTTGCACACAACTAAGTAACTTTGAGGTGGATCAAAGCCATCCTTTTGCTTAACTCACTCACTTACTAAGAAGCAATTCCTATTAATTTCAGCATTGCCCTCCTCCTCCTCCTCCTCCTCCTTCTCCAAAAGTTTATTAAAGTCTTAAAAGTAAGAAAAGTTTATTAAAAGTTCAGTTTTTTCACAAATAATTTTGATACATACTGTTTTTATTTTATTTTAAATTATTTGTTAATAATTGTTATTGATTATTAATTGTTGTTAATAATTATTAATTGTTGTTAATAATTGTTATTTGTTTTAAATTATTTGTTATTTTAAATTATTCTTTTCATAAGTAGCAGGAAGAGAGGGAGGGAGGGTGGGAAGGAAGGTGGAAGACAGAGGGAGAGGGGGAAGGGGAGAAGGGGGGAGAGGGGAGAGGGAGGGGGGAGGTGCAGGAGGAGAGGGAGGGAGGGGGAGAGAGAGAGAGAAGAGAGAGAGGCAGACATACAGACAGACAGACAGACAAAAACTGAAACCAGAACACTGCTTATCCATAGTCTTTGCTGGGGGAGAACTTGGTTCCTTTGCCAACATTTGAGAATACAGGAGGCGCAAAGGAGCAATCATGGAATATGAAGTCAATTATGAGAAGGAAGTTGCAGTCTGATTCCAAATGGACAATATGAATATTTTAGAGGAACTTAACTTAGAGGAACAGTGACTGGGTAGTGACTGGGTATTTGAGATTCATTAGAAAGTTAGATTCTCTGGTCACTAATAGTGCTACTTATTAGACCTGCGACCTTCAACAGAACTAAGATTTTGCTTTGTTCTTGTCTAAAGAAGAAATGTAATTTTATTTTCCTAGATTCCTTCCACCGTTTTTTATTTTTTCTTTTGTCATTGCTGTTTTTTTTTTTTTCTTGAAAAAGAAGTTCCCAGATGGAAAAGATAATAGTCAGCGTTCCCAGATGGAGAGATAAATAGTGAAAAGATACCATAGCACCAAAACCTCCTCCAGTGTGGTGGGATCTAGGCCACAAGCTGGATCACAGGCGTGGCAAAGATGAGCTATGTTGCTGGCCTCTTTATGTCTTCTAGAGCTTTTTCTTCTCTGAAACTAATAAACAATCTTCTGTTTAATTAGAAACCAAATTTAGATAGGAAACTTCAAAATACACATTGCTAACTATTTTATTTTCTACTAAGTGCACCTTAAGATGCACTGAATGCTTCACAGTCAGTTTCTATTACAGCTTCCTTTAGAGAATTTGAAAGTTTAAATGTTTATTTTTCATTTCAAATGGGAGTCAAAATTTTGTTTATCAAATGAGCAGTCTGTGGAGACATAGGTTGTGCTATTTTTCCTTCATCTTTTAATGTTAAGATAATGTAACATTTAGAAGTCATGAAGATAAATCTGTGCAAATAAATAGAAATATGAAGATCAGTTGAAATTTTTAGCTTCTTATATTAACAGAAATTCATTTATCACAAAACACATATATAGACATAAAAAGTAGTAGAAACACAAAATAAATGCATTTAAAAATGTCTGAGTTTTACAAGCAAATTTCAATGATGAATAAGTGAATACTTAACTAGACCATTTGAGTAGATAATATCACAACAAATTTATTTTATCGACCAATTCTTGCTGTACAGTCTGTTATGTAAAGAATTAACTGGGCGGGGGGTGAGGTCGGGCAGTAGCACGGTGGGTTAAGTGCATATGACTCGAAGCACAAGGACTGGCGTTAGGATCCCGGTTCAAGGAGCTCCAGTGGCGCAATTGGTTAGCGCGCGGTACTTATACAGGATCCCGGTTCAAGCCCCCAGCTCCCCACCTGCGGGGGGGGGGGGGGGGGAGGGAGGTTATTGCTTCACAAGCAGTGAAGCAAGTCTGCAGGTGTCTTTCTCTACCCCTCTGTCTTCCCCGCCTCTCTCCATTTCACTCTGTCCTAACAACAGCAGTCGTGACAACAATAACAATAAGGACAACAACAAGGGCATCAACAAGGACAACAAAATGAGGGAAGAAAAAAAAAGGCCTCCA
Organism: Erinaceus europaeus; assembly: GCF_950295315.1. Classification (NCBI taxonomy): domain Eukaryota; kingdom Metazoa; phylum Chordata; class Mammalia; order Eulipotyphla; family Erinaceidae; genus Erinaceus; species Erinaceus europaeus. The sequence goes on along the minus strand of NC_080180.1, from coordinate 12,218,847 downwards.
GGAGCAGTGGATTCGCAGTGCAGGCACTGACCCCCAGCAATAACCCTGGAGGCAAAAAAAAGTATTAACTGGATACCTTCTCTTGAGTCCTTATCTTTTCCTTGTATTTGTTTAATTTGAGAAAATCAGTCTTCCCCATTATCAAGGTTTCTATATACAAAACTGTATGATTCCGTTGAATTGAGCCAAATGACTTTTTTTTTACAAAAATTGATTCATATTGTGATATATATATATATATATATATATATATATATATATGAGTGTGTGCACATATGTGCATATTTTTCTGTTTAGTTAAGCTGATGAAAAAATAATATCCTGGTTAAAAAATAAAAGTTGAATACATTAAATAAAGGTTTGTGTTTTGTATTAGAATTTCTACTTCCATCAAAGTGAGAGTTTTAGTAATTCAAATGGTATTTAAAACCATGTATATGATGCTAAAACAATCTCCCTTTTGAACAGCATGAAGATATTCCTTGAATCCATATTGTTGTAAGGATACCCACTTATGGTATAAGGATTATAGTATCACTATAAATTCCCTTTGTGATCTCTCAGCAGGGGATTTTTAAGTGCCTGATAAGGAGAATTAATTCTAAGCAAATGATTTAAAAATTCAGACTGCATATCTAAAAATATATTCTCTTGGAATAAGAAAGTGTTTTCTCACTCTTAAAAAAATGTGTACTTGTTATTTGAGACATTTAGCCTTGAAATACAGTGATTAAGAACTGATTGTTTGCTTTCTTCAGATTATTTCCCAAGTACTGTTTTATCATCTACCTTTACAAGAAAGGAAACCACTTTTTATGATTTCCAACCTGTTTGCTGTTTACCAGTGTCTTATAAATCTCTGACTTTAGAAATCGAGGGAAAGAATCCTTGGCCATGAGACTATAGATGAGCTTCTGAGCCTCATCAAAACATTTGAGAGTTGGTTCTGCAATGTTCTTTGAGATGAGGTCTCTGGTACTGAAGTCAATGTTAATCTGTAGGAATAATTTTGCATGTTATTCATTTAGTTTAATTGAAGAAAACATGTTTATACAGATGGTGGATGCACATTATCATTTGATTTTTTTTTTTTTTCTAAACACAAAGTTAATCTGATGCAAAACAGCAGAAAGATCATGCATTCACTGTTTTGGAATGCAGAACACATGGTTGATTTATTTTTCCTATGTCAACAAGGAATAAAGGTAAAATCTTAATTTGAGACTACACAAAAGTACTAGTTGAAAAAAGTAAAGAAGTTACATCATCATTTTAAATCTCTTTCACCACCTTTTTTTTTTTTCTACCTCTTTGGCTTCAGCACTTAAAAAATATTTTCATAGGCAAAACAATTACTTGACTAGATTGACTTCTAACTAATTCGCATAGTCTATGCTTCCCTCTGCTATTCCCCACAACACTGGCTTCTATTCCAATTTTATTTTATTTTTGTTTGCTGAAATGATCTGTTCCTGTCACCTCTGACACACACACCACACGTGCACACACGTGTGCATGCGCTGTATTTCCTTGACTCTGTTTTTCCCAGCAAGGTAAGCACGGAATACTGGACATACCATTTACGTGAAAATATGCAAAATGCCCCGAGTAACATTCTTGGGGAGATACTTTCCAGTTCTACAAATATTTCACTGTATGTTCTAGAACTCATATCAGATCCAAATTTTTTAAACAAAAAATATTTACGAAAAGCAAAAAGAAATGCAGAAAAAACAGCAATGCAGAAACCACAAGACATGAAAGAGTTTCATATATTTTGAAGAGTCACTATCTCTAGATGACTGAAAATTAGGGTGTGGTCAAGCAAACTCCTTAATGATTTTAAGAGGAGACATATGGGAAGTCTTGAAGGATTTATGCTCTCTGGTAAAGACTTCTTACTTTTCTAGAAGAAACAGGAAGATGTTGAAGACTTTTGAGGAGAAAAGTAGTATAAATTCTGCCTCTAGTGGGAATCACTGAATACTGACCATTGTCAAGATCTTATGGTTTTTAAATAGTCAGTTTCATAAATTTTATCTTATGTTGTGGGGATATAAAAATTATGTTAAGTGCTTTCTTCTTTTAGTATACTGTTAATTCTTTGATGGCATCATTTGTAATTTGTTTAACTTTCAGTCTCCCATAATGGTAAAGATAATTTCTCTCATACAGGCAGAATTCCTTGGAGGACTTTCACATTGACAACCGTCTCTGTGTACCTAGTACACAGTATTGGCTCATTATTATTTTAAACAGTACTGAACATCAACAACTCACCATTTCCTGTTTTACAAAGTCTAAAGCCCTAACTTTGACATTCATGAACTTTACAATACAGTACCCACTGTTACAAATGTTACTCTTCACTGCATGTCATGTAGTCTCACTAAGACAGACCCTTCCCCTTGAATTCCTTTTATGTTGTCACCTCTGAATATTTTTCAAACCATCCCATGCTCATGGAAAGATTCTCCTTTTACTTCAGCATTTCACAGACTTTGATATCTTTCAGGCTAAATTTAAATAACATCCCCTCTGTGAAGCTGACTTTTTTTCCCCCTTTTTTGACCTCTCAAAGGACTTTGTGCAGCTTCAACTGCATCTAGATCTGACACCTCCCTCCCTATGCCTACAGTGCAAGGACTCAATAAATGTCTGCTGTCTGAATCAAGTGAGAAACTGTTTCTATATTTGTTAAAGACCATGTTTAAATTTTAAAGAGAATGATTTCAATTCAGCATGAAACAGATCATTTATATTATTTATTGAAATATAGTAAGCTTTTACTTTATGACTTATCCCTTTCATTTTTCTGATTTGTCTATTTTCTTACCAACGAACTGCCAACATCAGCAACTTGATAGCTGAGTGATGAGCAGATAGAATGTTCCCAGGAGATAATCAGTACTCTTATGAAGATGTCTTGGCAATTCAGCTTAATGCCAGTGACAAAATATCACACCCACATGTTTGTATAAATGTCATTATTTTTCTCCAAGTTGTTCAAGCTTGAAACATAGAAATCATTTCTGGCACCTCTTTTTTCTCCGATCTTATGTATTTCTTATATATATTACTATAATATATATGCATTACAAAACTATGTATAAATATACATTTATTTATTTTTACATATTATTTACCTTTTATTTTATTATTTCACAATAGTCTTTTTCATGGTCTTTCTAGATTTTCCAATTTCTTTTATAACCTAACTTCTTCCTTAAGCTGGAGAATTTTTCTCTTACCCAATACCTCTTCTTACATTATCTTTGTCTTTTGAACAACTGAATGGCGTTATAGTATGTTTCACTAATCGATTTCAATGTGTGACTACTTTGCTGAAACCCTATTGTTTCCTATACCATAAATTTAGCCATCTTATTCTAGTATTAGAAGCTCCCTCACACCTAAACTTCAATATGTTGTTTCAAAATTGTCTTCTCTTTGTCATTAGTGGTACCCACCAAGCTGGTCTATACTCTGCTCCTGTGGTAAACCTTGTACCAAAAGCTCTTGTTTAAGTTCTTCCACCATCCAAAATCCCTTTCATTCCTCAATTTTGTCCTGTGCAAATAATCTTCATGCTTTCAGATTTAGTTAAATTCAGTGTTCACTGAGAAGCCTTCCTTGACTACAAAAGTAAAGTCTCTATATTTTCTTTATAATTACATATTATTTTAATTTAAAAATCTTAAGAAATTTTGATTGCTTGCTTAAACAGATTAGACACGAAAGTTTCTGTTAACATTAAGTATTTAATTGACTATCAGCTACAAAAATTGGTACTGCAAAGGGAATTCAGTAGTTCACAAGATGAAATTAACCTATCTTTTGTAGGCTGTCATTTCCTCCAAATATGAACTTTGCTATTATACATTCTTCAAATTATGCACTAATTTTTTTTCTCCATTTTTTTTCTAGGTAAGTCTATTTCCTATTTAAGCCATGACATTATTTCTTAAATAATCAGAATGATATTTAAAAGTATTATTTTTAATTGAATATGATATTGTTAATGTTTTTAACTATTTTTATTTTATTTTTCTTATATTTCATAGGACAGAGGTAAGTAAGGGGGATATAAATAGAGAGAGAAAGAGAAACATCTGAAGCACTGCTTCACCACTGTTAAAGCTTGCTCCCTACAGATGGGGACCAGGGGCTTGAACTGGGGTCCTTGCACATGGTAAAGGGTATGGTCAACAAGAGTGTCACCTCCAAGTCCTTAGAGTTCACTTGTTAAGATCCAGCATGGGTACTTTTTATTTTTTTGGTCTTTCTTGAATGCATAATAAATGTGCAATGGAAGTGATGAGAATGGTCTCTGACTTTTAAAAACATTAGTATTGTATGTTAAATCTTTACATAGTTTAAATCAGATACATAATTATAAAGCTCACAATATTACTTAACTGATTTTTACAGAAAAACATAAATCTGGAAAAAGTGATTCTTTGATTTACAGTCATTCCTAGACCCATTCATTTAAAGTAATTTGTTAAGTGAGTTCGCAGGAATTGTGCTAGAATCTGAAGGTGTAAAGGTGATTAAAATGAAAAGTTAATCAAGAAGAACATTTTTTGAGGCTGAGAGAGAAGTCGGTGGTAGTTATGTAGGACTTGCAAGCCTGAAGCCCCCACTTTCAATTCCCAGCGATGTACCTCTCAGTGCTGAGTGCTATTCTCACTTTTTTTTTTGTCTATGTCACTCTTTCTGTCATAAAAATAAATTTACTTTTTTTTTAGAGCAGGCTTTGACAAAACAATACAAAGGACAGAATATCTTTTTTCCCTCACTTACTTATTTTTTACTAGAGCACTGCTCAGCTCTGGCTTATGATAGCAGGGGGATTGAACATGGGACTTTGAAACCTCAGGTATGAGAGTCTTATTGCATACCCATAATGCTCTCTCCTCCACCCAGAATATCTTTTTAAGAGAGAAGCTTTTTAAAAGAAATGAGGTTTTAAGCTGATCGTGTAAGTAGTGTTGCAATTATAGTTGATTAAGGAAGGAACTTGCATATAAGAGGGAAATTTTAAAGAAAACCAGTGAGTTTTTAAAAAATATTTATTTATTTATTTATTTATTTATTCCCTTTTTGTTGCCCTTGATGTTTTATTGTTGTAGTTATTATTGTTGTCTGTCTTCATTGTTGGGTAGGACAGAGAGAAATGGAAAGAGGAGGGGAAGACAGAGAGGGGGAGAGAAAGGTAGACATCTGCAGACCTGCTTCACTGCTTGTGAAGCGACTCCCCTGCAGGTGGTTAGCCAAGGGCTTGAACGGGATCCTTACACTGGTCCTTGTGCTTTGTGCCACGTGCACTTAACCTGTTGCGCTACCGCCCAATTCCCAGCAGCGAGTTTTAAAGAGATGATAAGAAATAGCCAAGAGAAACACAGAAAGTACCAGATCTTGTAGGTCTTAGTATGGTTTTTTGTTTGTTTGTTTGTTTGTTTTACATAACCTGAAAGCAATCTGGAGAATTTCAAGGGGCTGATAGAAACTCATTTGAAGAAGAGTCCTCAGATGGCATAATACATAGGTGTGAATGGAAGGAAGATAGCTTCAAGAGCTTCAAGTTCCTGTGGGCAATGATGGCATTATATATTTGGATGAGAAATAAAAAACCTCATGAGTAACTAGATTTAGGACTAATCTGAAGAATGAGAAAATGGAGTGCTGGTCAGTTAGTCTGAGATATAACTGGAAGAAAAGAATTGGGGGGCAGAAGGGGGAGGTGCTTCAAAGTTTTTATCCAAAGCAAATAGAAGCACAGAGTTGCTACTTATAAAGATAGAAAGACAGGTAGAAGAAGGTGATGCAGAAAACCAGTACATTGATTTGAATTTGTTGAGTTTCAGATGCTTTTTTAAAACCACAGAAATGGAAGAGAGCTCTGGAGAGTGAGTGTAAAGAGAAAATAAATGAAGATTGGCTTTATTCCTTTCAGTGTATATTATGTTGTGAGTAGTATCAGCAGGTGCAACTTATTAACAGTAAGAGATGAGGAAGTTGAGTAGCAGAAACCAGTGAAGGATGGTGTTTCTATTAAGATGAAAGGATTGATTTTGTTAGTACTGCTAAGACATTAATTTGTGTTAGGCTTGGGAATCACCTGTTTTGTTTTTTTATTCTTGCCTCCACTGAAATACCAGTAATGAGAAAATAGTGAAAATACTTGGTCAAATATACATATTTTTCACACACAAATTCTGTTTTAATGGTATGCCTGCAAACTGCATTCTTCTCATTTCAAAATGGTTTTGGGATGTAGTTCTCCCTTTGGTAAATTTCTATCTCAAGAAGTAAGAGAGGAGATACGGATCTTCCAGCAGGTTGGATTTGAGGCCCTCTCTTGAAATGTGCCTTTAGAGATGCATAATTTTTAGCCCAGGCTTTTGAGGTACCAGTGAGTAGAGTGGGAGCTTCAGGGAAGCTTGAACCCTGCTAAGTATCTCAAATTCATAGGAATTTGAGAACATGGACAGAAGAGTGTATTGATAGAGGAAATGAACAGTTACTTAAGTATTTTTCACTGATCGCACATTTAGTTTGTACAGCCTTTTTGGTTCAAGAGCCCTGAGAAATATAATCTGTGTTTTAGTTATTTATTTTTCAAAAGGTTATGAATTATCGTAGCATTTGAGACCACTGCAGTGCCAGGCTCAGAAAACAAGCTTCAGGATTGTAAGTCTTAAGGAATGACAGGAGAGATGTCATCATGGCCATTTAGAGACCTTTAAATCCTGTCAATTTTGAAAAGGTCTTGACACAACTGACAGTGACAACAACACAGTGCATTAAAGTGATTGCCTTCTGAATGATGTCTTGTGGTGCTTGTTTAAAACCAATTCTATTGTAAGGATATTTTGATACTCCTATGATTTTGTTAACTGCAACTTAAGCAAGCCTCTTTTCTGCATGAGTAGTAGTTTTAAATGCTTTTGACTTCCAATGTATTTTTAGCAGGAAGAATACATTTTAAATCTACCTTTCGACTTTCTTATGATCCTAAACCGTACTTCCTATATTTTCACATGCTTTAAATGAAACGTTTTCCATTGTGCTCTCACACTCAAATTAGATGGCCTTTCTTCATTTGGATTGTATAGTGTAACTGGAGATTGTCACTATGCAAAGGGGTATGTGCACGCATATGTAAAAAGCCTTGCTAAAATGGGGAAGACTGCGTTTTACACCGCAGTCACAACAGAGGTTAATGATTATTGTTGAAATTAGAGCTGACTATATTCATGTCTTCAGTTACATAATTTTGCTTAGTCACCTCTAACACCTCTGTTATTATTTCTTTTTTTTTTTTGCATCAGCATTATTCGCAAATTAATATCCTAGAAAGTATTCCCAAGATTCACTGTTTAAATTGGGAATGGCAAAGTTTGCAACTAGACGAAACACATTTTTGTGCGAGATGAAGCTCTGTTGGTATTGTTGGCTTTGGAGACAGAAATGAAAGGAGTTCTGAGGCAGGACTAACCGCTTAAAGTGGACAAGAGAAATGACATCAACCATAATTCATGGAGCAATAGCATATAAAATGCTAGTGTATAAAGATACCTAACAACAGTCATGCAAAAGTGCAAGCAGAAAGGCAGTCAGATTGAATTCTCTCATCAAACCCCCCCCCATATTGAATCAAAGGTTAATTTACGTGGTGCAGAGATGTGTGTTGATTAAGAAAATAAATACTCAAACATTTTGTTTTTGAGTTGAGTATAGAAATTAATTTTTAGATGACCAATATAATACTACAAAGTACAGTTAAAAAATGTTTCTGTCACATTTTCCACCCTCCTAATGCCATATTTGTTTTTTTCTTTTTTCCTTACATTTATTTATTTATTTTCCCTTTTGTTGCCCTTGTTGTTTTTCATTGTTGTAGTAGTTATTATTGATGCCATTGTTGTTATATAGGACAGAGAGAAATGGAGAGAGGAGGGGAAGACAGAGAGGGGGAGAGAAAGATAGACACCTGCAGACCTGCTTCACTGCTTGTGAAGCGACTCCCCTGCAGGTGGGGAGCTTGAACTGGGATTCTTACGCTGGTCCTTGCGCTTTGCGCCATGTGCGCTTAACCCACTGTGCTACTGCCTGACTCCCCTAATGCCATATTTGAACCTGGACTTCATAGTTAAAGAAGTTAGACAAGGTAGAAAAAAATGAAGAAAGAAATAAAGGTTTTGATAGAAAGGAAGATAGGCTTAGTGTGACAAGGTGATTTTATGCTTTTGCCTTTAGCATAAACAACTATGGTTTCCAGACTGTGTCAGGAGCATTTGAAAATCAGGTGTAGGCCTAGAGAACACTTGAAATCTAAAAGCATGGGCAGTAGGCCTCCCTCATAACAATATGTATTTTATGACTGCAGGGGTCATCATTTTCTGCCTATGTGCATTTTATACCTGTACAATGTAGATGATTATAATAGCTCCCTAAGCTAATGAATGTAATGATCAAATGAGACAGTCCATGTAAAAGCACCATGATTTTACTTCATTTTTTAAACTAGGAATCTCTGCTTTTCTCACCCCTTCCTTCCTTTTCCACCACTATCTTATGTATCTATCATCTATCTTCCTTTTTAAAGAAAGCCCTTAAAGATGATATAAATATGATGTATAAATCACTATAATTGCCTCATTTTATAGTCTAAGAGATGTAATGATAGTCTGTCTTCACTACTGTACTAGCCTTCTAGGAATGAAATGAGACTTAGACATAAATGACTGACTGGACTCTGGATTTTTTTCTCTCCTAACCTCCTCCCACATCCTCTTGTTTAAATCTACGCTCAAAGAGTACTAATTAATTCTTCTGAACTACACTTCCACATTCCATAAACTTGTATTTTTCTTTCTTATGCTACCATGTCTCCAGTATTCATCTATTAGGTTGTCAGAAAAGTCATGACTGATTTTCTTTTCTGTTTTACTATGCAAAAATGTGTCATGACTTTTTAAGTAGCCCAATATTATGACATTCATGAAAGGTTACTTTTATTTTATTTTAATATTTATTTATTCCCTTTAGTTGCCCTTGTTGTTTCATTGTGGTAGTCATTGTTGTTGTTGGATAGGACAGAGAGAAATGGAGAAAGGAGGGGAAGAAAGAGAGGGGGAGAGAAAGATAGACACCTGCAGACCTTCACTACCTGTGAAGCTATGCCCCTGCAGGTGGGGACTCAGGGGCTCGAACCGGGATCTTTACGCTGGTCCTTGTGCTTTGCACCACCAGCACTTAACCTGTTGTGCTACTGCCCGACTCCCTATTTTATTTTTATAGTATTATTATTACTACCTGTAGGACTATTGCTGGGGCTTGCACTACAAATCAACTGTTCCTGGAGGCCATTCCCCCCTTTTTTGTTGTCCTTGTTGTTACTGTTATTGTTGTTGTTGGATAGAACAGAGAAATCGAGAGAGGGAAGACATAGAGGGGGGAAGAAAGACATCTACAGACCTGCTTCACCGCTTGCGAAGTGACCTCCTTGCAGGTGAGAAGCCGGGGGCTTGAACAGGGATGTTTCAACCGGTCATTGCGCTTTGCACCATGTTCGCTTAACCCGCTGCACTACAGTAGCCTGGCCCCCGAAAGGTTACTTTTTTAAACGGAATTTTCCACCAATGTGGCAAGCTTTGCCAGGGACCCTGGGTTTTGTTTGTTTTTAGTTACATTAGCACTGTACTTGACATACACTAGTCACTCAAGTATATTGATCAGTGAACAAAAACTTAGGATTTTATAAATAAGCAGTCATCACACCTCAAGATAATTCCATACTCTGTGAGGGCACTGTTGGCAACATCAACTTGTGGGGCAGGACTATTCAAAAGACATTAACATTAGGGAAGTGGCACCAAAATTCAAGTAAAATGCAGTAAAATCTAAACTGGATAATAAAAAATCCAGGGGCTTGGTGGTGGCACACCTGGTTGAGCACACACATTACACTGTGTAAGGATTCAAGTTCAAGCTCCAGGTCCCCACCTGCAGGGGGAAGCTTCATGAGTGGTAAAATAGTGCTGCAGGTGTCTCTAAGTTTTTTATTTTTTTAAATCTTTTAAAAAATAGGATAAAAATTCATATTACAGTAATATGAGATTTCTCTAAATGTCTATAACACAGGTTTCTTTCTACTGGTTATTCATATATTAATATGTATATATATATATATGAATATATGAATGAATTCATATATATGACTGTGTGTGTGTGTTTCTGAAAAGAAACTTTATTAAAAATATTCACCAGGGGTCTGGGTGGTAGCGCAGTGGGTTAAGCACACATTATGCAAAGTGCATGCACCGGTGTAAGGATCCCAGTTTGAGCCCCGGGCACCCCACCTGCAAGGGGGTCACTTCACAGACAGTGAAACAGGTCTGCAGGTATGTATCTTTCTCTTCCCCTTCTGTCTTCCCCTCCTCTCTCCATTTCTCTCTGTCCTATCCAGCAACAATGACAGCAATAACAACAATAATAATAACAACAACAATGATAAACAACAAGGGCAACAAAAGGGAAAAAATAGCCTCCAGGAGCAGTGGATTCGTGGTGCAGGCACTGAGCCCCAGCAATAACCCTGTGTATATATATATATATATATATATATATATATATATGGGGGTGGGGACACAGATAGTGGGCATGGTGGAACTATACCTGTAATCCTAAAATCCTGTAACCCACTGTAATCACAAATAAAAGATGTGTCCACCTCTCTCAGTACTATCCATTGTATCCTTCTGCATTTAATGCTGTGCAATCTTTTGCTGGATCAGTAATTTTAATTTTACTTCCAACTGAAAGTTTTTATTTTAATTCCAATTGAAAGTTTCTTTTTTCAATATTTATTTATTATTTTTAATATGATAGGACAGAGAGAAATTGAGAAGGAAGGGGAGACAGACAGCTGGGACACAGCTTCGCCACTCATGAAGCTTCTCCCTTGCAGGTGGGGACTGGTGGCTTGAAGCCAGCTCATTGCTCACTGCTCACGGTAACAGCCTCACGCAGCCGCATCCACCTCCACCCAGCACCCTGAAAGTTCCTTTTGAAGTAAACCAAGTGTCATTCAGTTTTGTTTCCTCACATATTCAAGGCTGGCTAATTCACTGAACACATTATGCTGCATTGTTATGCTATTCTCTTTCTCTTACTAGGACTGAGGAACTTTATCTGGTAAGAAAGTAGATTCCAGGATAATTATTTATTGATGGGGAATAAGATTTAAATCCATATGTGGTGCTGGGCTGCATTAAAGATAAAAGCAGGAGTTGGGGGATGGTGCAGCTAGTAAAGTACACAGGTTGTCAGGCAGAAGGGTCTAGGTTTGAGCACCAGGACCCCACTTGCAGGAGAGATACTTCATAAATGGTGGAGCAGTGCTGCAGGTTCTCTCTCTCTCTCTCTCTCTCTCTCTGTCTCCCTCTCCTTCTCTCTGTCTCTCCCCACCTCCCCTCCCCTCTCAATTTCTCTCTTGTCTTATTAAAAAACAGATAAGAACAAAAAATAAAATATAATTTTTTTTTCACTTCCTCCAGGGTTATCGCTGGGGCTTGGTGCCAGCACTAGGAAATCCACTGCTCCTGGAGGCCATTTTTCCCATTTTGTTGCCCTTGTTATGGTTGTTATTGTTATTGTTGTTACAGCATTTATTTTTAAGCAGGCTACTGTGGTATAATGCTTTGTTGTCTTTTCTAGTCTCACTGAACAATAATCAGCATAAACAAATTTTCTCTTTATTCACATCTGCATCTTGACCAACTATGCTTTTGACATAAGGGAACAATGTTGTACATGTATCTATGAGATAAAAACAAATGTTCAAAAAATGACAATATCTTTGCTGAATAAAAACCCACAATTCTCCAATAGTGATATCAAACCAATATTTAAAAGAAAAGGAGAAAGTTTTCTTAAAAACTTGTGTATGTTATTATCTTTAGACAGATGATATCATTCGTCATTCTTGTCTGTCCTGTGCAGTTGCATTTTTACTGTGGGTGCATTTTTGAGAGGAAATAGACTGTCATAGAGGTGAATTAGCTTGGGTATTATACAGCCAAGGGGGTCAGATTTGAGGTTAGGCCTAGTTATCTTAAAACTGTAGATAGTACTCTGTCTAGAGTAGACACTCCAGAGAAGTTAAATCTGAAGAGAACAGGCAGAAAGCTGTAATGACATCATCTTTCATAATGACTTGAAAGATTAATTTTTGCATTCAGTAGTTGCCCATTAGAGCAGAAAATGGATAACCATTAGTAATGCTCTCTTATAGATAGGGTTTGTTCATAAAGTTTAACTTGGCTTAACTGTAGATCTAACTGCATTAATTAGATATTATAAGTAATGTTAGAAGTTTATAGATGAAGAGTTCAAGACAGAAGTTGAAAATAAAGTAAATGGGATTTAATATACATCTGGATAGTGTGACCTTTTAATTTTAATTTTTTATTTTAGGAATCTACCAAGGAAGTTGACTGTAATTTGATTTGTTTTAAGAGTCAGCTGTACAATTATAATTAACTATAGAAAAGTGGAAAAATGTTGTCAAGTGAATCTCATTCCTGAGTTAATTTTATACTCATAAAAAAAAAACAACATATTCCCCAACGCAGCCCTCATCAAATATATCACCTTATCTTAAAGTTTGCCTACTGGATAAATCTACAAATGTTCCTGTTCTTATTAATCTCTATTCTCCCCTGCCTTTCTGACTTCATTCCTCCAAATCTCTTTAGAAATATTAAAATGTTTATAATATCCTGGACACATTACGGAGCGTCCATCCCTTCATCCTCTAACACTGTGCCATCAGTCTGAAATACTTTTTATTCACTTGCTCTTTTCATAAGGATGATTGTTTTCGCAGCCTTTCTGCAATCTGTACCTGAGTGTTCTAGATTTAATTATTCTTTTCCTCCATGCTAATGAAAAGTTTTGTGGCTTTATTACTATATTGCATATCATGCATTTAATTAATTTTATTACATGTAATTCTTCCATTCACTTTGTGATCTCATTGTTGGAACAGGCACTGAAAAGTTAGTTTTAATGAATCAGCATGGGGCAGCGGTGCACCCAGTAGAGTGTACACATTACCTGGCTTAAGGACCCAGGTTCAAGCCCCTGTTCCACACCTGAGGGAGGTGGGGGTGGCGGTGGGTGTTCAGGAATGGTGGAACAGTGCTTCAGGTGTTTTTCTTTCTCCCTCCCTATTTCTCTTTTTGTCTATCAAATTTTAAAAAATGATCAAAATACTAATAGTTTTACTATTGTCAACACACATCTGTTAGACTTTAGAGAAATATCTAGCAGTCTGCGATTGGTTTACACTGTGAGAGAGAAACATCTCTTAGTGTAATATGAAGCAGAGACAATTTGTGACAAATAACAGGAAAAGTAATGGCTACTTCAAATATATACATATTTAGATATTTCTTTGTTGTCAATAAGTATTTTCATATCCAATAATATTTTCCAATAATTTGAGACAATAGAATCTATTACTTGATGGGGAGTCATAAATTCAGTTAGTCAAAATTAAGTGGACAGATTGTCTAAAGCTAAAACAATACAATATATTTTACTTAAAGCAGTACTGTATAGATTTATTTTGGCAAGAAATTTTAGCAAGTAAAGGTTTCTTAGAAATTTAAAGAAAACCATTTTGTCAAAATTGATAATTTATTGTATAAACTTGAATTTAGCTTTAGTTAAAATATTACATTTATTCTTAGAATTTTATATACTATGTTTGAGAATATCATCTTAAGGTAGTAATTATTAGCTAAATGGATTTATAAGGAAGAAAACTAATACTATATTGAATAGGATATACTTAAGAGCAAATTTCAAAACCTTTTCAGGGAATAGCACATTAATCAACTTGACAAATCTTACATACTCCATTTTTCAATTATTTTCCAGAATTATTTATTGACTCTTAGAAGGGACTGGAAATGAATGTTGAAATAGCTCTACAGAAGTGAAAGCTATTTTCATTTTCCTCTGTGAATTCTTGGTTATGCTTCCCTGTTTTGTATTTGTGTGTGATATTATACTAGGCAAATATATGATACAATAATTAATATTCATCTAAAATGGACATAGAAAGGTAAACTTCATGTCCTGGACTTTCTGAAAGTGCATTTCATCTAGTCTGTTCTTTGTCCCTATGAAGACAATAACCCTTTTTATACCTTGATTCCTAGTTTGGAAGTAGAAAATACAGTGACTGTTACCTACAATGATATCAGCATATTATCTCTATAGAAAAACTATACAGTACCAGTGACATATATTGAATACTTGTTGATGAATGTAGTTTACTATTTCCGACTTATGTATTAAAACACTTCCCTTATATGATACCTTCCTTGATGCATCAAATCGATGTTATTTTTTTCTTTACTTTTTAAAATATTTATTTATTTTCCCTTTTGTTGCCCTTGTTTTTTGTTATTGTTGTAGTTATTGTTGTTATTGATGTTGTCATTGTTGGATAGGACAGAGAGAAATGGAGTGAGGAGGGGAAGACAGAGAGGGGGAGAAAGATAGACACCAGCAGACCTTCACCACCTGTGAAACGACTCCCCTGCAGGTGGAGAGCCTGAGGCTCCAATCTTATGCTGGTCGTTGTGCTTTGCACCACGTGCACTTAACCCACTGCGCTGCTACCTGACTCCCCAAAACGATGTTATTTGTTATCACCAAAACTTAACTCCTTCATGCATGTACAAACTATAGTATTTACTGTCGAATGTAAAACATTAGTTCCCCAATGAAGAAATTAAAAAAAAAAAAAACTTAACTCCTCCAGCAGACTTTTAAAGCTAGAAACAGAGAGACAAAAGGACCGAGGGAAAGATACACAGAACCTACACTCCTTCTAGCGCAGTAGGGGCTGGACTTGAACCTGGGTCATGCCCATGACTAAGAAGGCACAATATCAAGATAAAGCTATTTTGTTAGCCTGCAAAATCATCTTAGAATACAAATTTCTGAAACTCTTAAGCTAAACAGAAAGGCATATGTGGTTATGACTATGATTGTTGTTCTGAAAATTAGATCAAATATGTGAGATGTTAAAAATGCAATACAGGGGTCGGGCGGTGGCGCAGTGGGATAAGCGCATGTGGCGCAAAGCACAGGGACCAGCTTAAGGATCCCGGTTCGAGCCCTGCAGGGGAGTTGCTTCACAGGCAGTGAAGCAGGTCTGCAGGTGTCTATCTTTCTCTTCCTCCTCTATGTCTCCCCCTCCTGTCTCCATTTCTGTCCTGTCCAATAACGAACAACATCAACAATGGCAATTACCACAATGAGGCTACAACAAGGGCAACAAAAAATATTTAAAAAATACAATACATTAAGAGACTGCTAGCAGTGCCACTCCAGGCTTCCCTTTAAGACCTTCTATTGTCCTGATATAATTGTTCACAGTTTTGACTCATTTTCATCCATTAATAAAGAAGGCAAACATAGAAAGATAGCTAACTAGCTAGGGCACATGGTGGATTATACTTGTGACCCAAGTTTTGACCTCAGTACTACCTGGTAAGTACTATAGCATGTCTTCTCTTTCTCTTTCCCTCTCCTTCTCCCTCACCCTCTCCCTCTCCCTCACCTTCTCCCTCACCCTCTCTCTCTCTCCTTCTTCCTCTCTCTCTCTCTCCCTCTCCCTCTCCCTTTCTGAAAAAGTGACCAAATTATGCATGTGCGAGATTTCTGCTTCACAAAGAAAAAGAAATTAGGACATTCAAGCCTAGCTTCATGGGAGTAAGATATATCCTTACATAATCCTCCAAATTATTTAAGCTGAATATACATGAGTTTTCTTTTTCCTTGCTGTCAGGTTTATCATGACTTTACTGCTTAGAGTAGCCCTTTTTTTTTTTTTTGGATAGACACAGAGAGGGAGAGGGAATCAGAGAGGAAAAGAGACCCAGCAGCACTGCTCCACTACTTGTGAAGCTTCCACCCCTGCAGGTGAGGACTGGGACCTGGAACAGAGGTCCTTGTGAATATTACCATGGGTGCTGTACTGGGTATGTCACCTCCTGATCTTGAAAAGTCATTTTTTTTCAAGTGCTGGTTGTGTGAAGAAAAGAGAGATGTCAGATGTATACAATGCTTCACAGGTGTTCAGATGTTTGCTGGACTGGTGGGAAAATGATCATTGTAAATAACGTCTAATGAGATTTACAGACAACCTCTATCTGAATACAGACTATTTCTATTTTATTTTCCTTTATGTGGGTTTAGTATATTTTATTAGAAACAATTTGGAAGGGGTGGGTATTCAAGACTGGAACATTTCACTCACCTCTCTAGGGGCATCAGCTTCAATGAATTCAGAATAAATCATTTTGGCTTTAGAAGCGATTTCTGCACTTTCAGTTTTCTTGAAGTCTTCACAGGCCAGCCAGAATTCAACATTTTCTTCACTAAACTCTGATTTTAGAAATGTTCGAAAAGCATCTAGGCCAGCTATAAAATGTATAATAAAAACATTTGTATATCAAACTGCATAGTAATATGAAGAATAATAGTCATTGCATAGTTCAATCTTCTAGGTATTTAGTAACTACTGTTCATCACCCCCTCTAAAATGCAATATTTATGTATTTGGACCTTTGACTCTAAAAAAAATTTATCTTAGACAATTGATTGCAAACACTAAATATTTACATCTATAGGTCTATAAGCATTTCCACTAACAAAAATACCCAGTACTTTTTCTTTCTTTATATGAAAAATCTAGGAGTTATATTTAAGAGAAACTCACAATGGCACTTACTTCACAAGAAACTCCTTTAGCTTTGGTTTTTGTTTATCATTTGTTTATGTATCATTTTTAATTGTGATAGAAACAGAGAGAAATGTGTGGGAGAGAGAGAGAGAGAGAGAGAGAGAGAGAGAGAAATCTGTAGCCTGCTCCACTGCTCCATTGCTAAGTTAATGAAATTAGATTAAAGTCAGAGTAAGTGCATTATTGTTGCTATAAATTGGTGAGGAAATATAAGTTGAAGCAGGGGCCAGCAGGTGGTGCACCCAGTTAAGCGCACATAGTATTATGAGGAAGGACCTGCTCAAAGAGCCAGTTTTGAGCCCCTGTTCCCTGCCTGTAGCAGGGATGCTTCACAGGTAGTGAAACAGGTCTGCCATTTATTATTTTTTTTTCAGAAACCTTAGACCAGGAATTAAAAATGAGTCTTCTTACTTGCAAGTGTGTTTACTTTGTCTTGACCGTTTTGTACATTTTCTAAAAACTGTAATAGGAGCAGAAACAGCTTCAAATTATGTCTTCAGTTTCCTGAGGTTTCTCTTTTCACTTTTTCTTACTTTTAGCCACTTTTACACACACACATTGCTTGCTTCCATTGATGTTTTTATTCATGGCCACCTGTTCAGAGCCTTTCTTTCTCTACTAACCGTATCAAAATGTGCCCTGAACCATTCTTCTTTGGTATGCCTACAGCTCATTTGAGAAGATAACCCTTGCTAAACATTTTAGGGCTGAGTATAGTTGAGATTGTGCTTCTAGATAGATAGCAAGTTAGACAGATCATTATCAGATTCCCACAACTGAACTAGCTAAATCACTTCTTCAAAATTTGTGTTATCCAGTTTCATAGTTTTCATCTTCCTGCTGGCAGTATCTAGATGCAAGGGAAGTTCTTAGGGAAAAAAAAATGTAGGATCCCGGTTCGAGCCCCTGGCTCCCCACCTGCAGGGGAGTCGCTTCACAGGCAGTGAGGCATGTCTGCAGGTGTCTATTTTTCTCTCCCCATCTCTGTCTCCTTTCCTCTCTTGATTTCTCTCTGCCCTATCCAACGACAGCAGCAACAACAACAATAATAATCTCAATAATGATAAAAACAACAAGGCCAACAAAAGGGGAAAAAATGGTCTCCAGGAGCAGTGGATTCATGGTGCAGGCACCGAGCTTGAGCTCCGGTAATAACTCTGGAGGCAAAAAAAGAAAAAAAATGCACATCACTATTTGTGCCACTTGGAGGGGTTTGCCTTCAGAAATACCATGTTTTTCTCTTCCACCTGCCACAAGTTCCCCCTTTACATGTGCTTCCCAAAGCAGTTCTTCCCTGCCTGGAGATTCCTCAGGCCCCAGAATTAGGAGCAGTAAATCTATGAAAAATCAGGACAAAGGAAAGATTGACCCAAGAAAAAGAAAGTGATTTAAGAAACAGAGGTATGAGACAGTTGTTGGTGGTTTTCTGTAGCCAAGAATAAAAGTGAAGTATACTGAGAGAAAAAAGAATGGGACATTCATTGAGCAAAATTAAAATGTCTAAAAACAATGGGTTGAATATGGATTTAAGGGGCCAGGTGATGATGCACCTGGCTAAGCATTCACATTACAGTGTGCAAGGACCCAGGTTCAAGCCCCTGGTCCCCACATGCAAGGGGAAAACTTCACAAGTGGTGAAGCAGGGCTGCAGGTGTCTCTCTATCCACTCCCTCTCTATCCCCTACTCCCCTCCTCTCTTGATTTCATTCTGTCATTATCCAATAATAAACAAAAATATGTTTTAAAACTAATAAAATAAAAAAGATAAAATGGTTGCAAGGAGTGGTGGAGTCATAGTCCTGGCTTCAAGCTCCAGAGATAACCTAGGTGGCAATATATATATATATATATAAAATATTTTTTAATCTTTTTAAAATCTTTTTTATTATCTTTATTTATAAGAGAGAGACAGCCAGAAATCAAGAGGGAAGGGGATGATAGAGAGAGACAGAGAGACACCTGCAGCACTGCTTCACCACTTGCAAAGCTTTCCCCCTGGAAGCTCGATTTTTTGCGCATAGTAATATGTGCGCTCAAACAGGTGCGCCACCACCCAGCCCCTAATAATTTTTTATATTCATTATAGAGTTGAAATTATAAGTCATTGCAAAAAGTTTTTAGGTACCAATTAAAAATATCAGTAGACATTTTGGCCAGTGTGGATACCATTAATATGTTATCACTATAAAAAATTCAATCAGCTATACATATTCCTCATTTGTATAGACCCTTCTCCCCATAGGGTAAGTTCCCGCAAAGCAGACTTATTTTTAAAGTGCAAACATAAATTCTAGTTACCATTTTTTGTTGGTGTTGGTGTTGCTGTCACTCCAAATTGACTTTTTTTAGATATAGAGAGACAGAAGGAGAAGGAGAGGGAGGAAGGGATCGAGGGAGGGAGGAAGGAAGAGAGAGGGAGAAAGGGAGAAAGGGAGAGAGAGAGAGAAAGAGAGAGAGAGAGAGAGAGAGAGAGAGAGAGAGAGAGAGAGAAACACAGCACTAAATCTTGCCCCCTGTGATGAGGCGGCGAGGGTTGAACCTGTGTTATGTTCATGGGAAAGCAGCCCTTTCCCAGCTGAGCTATTTTGCCAACCCCCTTGTTACCTTTGGTAATAACTATTTTATATTAAATTCTGGGTTATTTCATTTATGACAGTCTAAAATTAAATGTCTTGAACATACTTATATTCTGGAGCTGGGTTATATAAACAACTTCTGGGTTGTTTCAGAAAGAGAGAGATGGAGAGACACCACAGCAATAGAGCTTTCTCCGGTGCTGTGCTTCTTCCCATGCGTGGAACCTGAGCTGTGCTGGAGCTGTGTGCGTGACAAGACACACCCGACCTGGTGAGTTATCTTTCTGATCCTAGCTGTCATATTCTCCATAGTTACATACCCACACATCTGAATATATTAATATCCACCTACATACACACATTTTTGAATTCACTACATATAAGAATATCTCAATTGAAATAAATACTTTGAAAACTTCATTTTGGTCTAGTGGGTATGGAATATAAATAACTTATTTAAAGTTTTAGTTCTGTAATAGTTTCTGTGCTTCATTCAGTTATTGCAAAGGATATAGTGCCAAATGATAATGACTCTGTGGAAAAGTTAGATATTTTGTTTCCTTAGACTTTTCTACCCGTTTCATGCTGTGGACTTCTATAATATTATCTTACTTTATGCCCACCTAATGTCATTTAGATTTTGGGTTTATATAAGTTTGTGAGACCGTTGGAAATCTGTACTTGAAATATTGATTGTACTCATCTTTTTGTATTTCCATAACGTCCATAATTCAAGATTTTCTTTTTTTAATTCTTTTAAAAAAATTTTTAAAAAATATTTATTTTATTTATTTATTCCCTTTTCTTGCCCTTGTTGTTTTATTGTTGTAGTTATTATTGTTGTTGTCGTTGTTAGATAGGACAGAGAGAAATGGAGAGAGGAGGGGAAGACAGAGAGAGAGGGGGAGAGAAAGATAGACACCTGCAGACCTGCTTCACCACCTGTGAAGCGACTCCCCTGCAGGTGGGGAGCTGGCTTCGAACCGGGATCCTTACGCTGGTCCTTGTGCTTTGCACCATCTGCGCTTAACCCGCTGCGCTACCGCCCGACTCCCTTTTTAACTCTTTTTAAAAAGTATTTTATTTACTTTATTTTTGAGAGAGATGCAGAGCGAGAGACACAGAGAGAAACGTCAGAGCACTGCACAGCTCTGGCTTATTGTGGTGCGGTGGATTGAACCTAGGACTTTGGAGTCTCAGGCATGAGAGTCTCTTTGCATAACTGTTATACTGTCACCCCACCCATTTCAAGATATTCTTTAAGGAATTGCATTTTTACGTCTATTCTTATCTGGCTCTTACCTTGATTAGTTAAAAGTGTGTCCATATTTTCAAACCATGCCATTGTTTCTGTGCTTGTTGACCTGTAGAAACAACATCTACCCTTGACAATAGCATTGTGATCTTTTTCTCTGATAAGAGATAGTCATATTCATTATGTGTATTTGTTGAATTATACCAGGTAGGTGAATTTCACATCATTAATCAAACTACAAAAGTTGAAAGATATTACATAATGTTTTTTTCCACAGTGGGTAGCTATAGAAACACAAAGTGGGATATAATTTGAGACTTGCAAATTATTATTAATCTAGCTGACAGCTTAAATAATATACACAGGTTCTTGAATTCTAATAAAGGCACAAGAGAGCTATCACTCATGGTTCTGTGGAGTAATTGTGAATCTCTTCTCAACTATAAATATTTAAATTGATAATTTATGTGGCATACTCTGTTCCTGAAAAACTTAGCATTATAGCAGTAGTGATGAATGAACTATTTTCTAACTTTACAGTCCCTATGAAATGTTCATTTCATAATTATGCATCTTAAAAAATGCTGTTGAAAGTTTTGATTAAGGATTTCTAACATGTGGTGATCTTGAAAATGTTTATTTATGGCATTTTAAGAAGTCTTTGCTCCACTCTGAGGCAGCCTCTATTTCTTTTTGGACTGGTATGCTTCCAGCTCTGTGCTGATTTATGTAAATCTAGGAATCTGTCATCACAGAATAATATCTTTTCCAAAGGAGTAAACAAATTTATGGACTTAAGTCTTCTGAAGAAGGTATACTTTTGGGGATGTGATGTAGAAATAATAAATCAGGCTTAAGATATAAATTTTAGAACATGCAAATATGTCTTGTATTATTGCCTTTAATAAGCAAAGAGCATGATGAAGCAGTCCTCCATCCACAAAACACATCTGCTACCCAAGTTAAAAAAAATTCTTATGATTCTATAGCTGTGATGAGCAAATGACTTTGGTTCTAGAAAAGGATGGTCTAATTAAAAACTTTCTATTAAAGTGATGGATCATAAAACAGAGACTTATATCAAGGCATTCTTATAAAATCTTACATTTACATATCAAGATGACTAACCTTAAAGTTGTTCATTTGAAGTAGTCTCTTCATTTTTACTTTATATTCTACCACTCCCTATAATTTGCTACACTTTTTTTTTCCTCATCTGCGTTAGAGTTGATGGCATTATCTTCTGCTGGTGCAGTTGTTTGGTAAATATTAGTTGCCCTCACAAAAGATTCCCTTTGAGGTCTTCTGTTATCTACATTCCCTGCCTTAAGTATTCTTTCTCAGGGGCAGGCAATTGGTTTCCCTTCATCTCTTGATTAACTAAATCTTGGCAATACCAACTTTTCTGTAACTCCATGGGGTGTTTTGAGAGAATTGGGCTGTTAAACTTCCATCTTTCATGCAAGGAGAATGAAATCCTAGTTTTAATTTTCATTAAAGAAATTTCCTGGACTTTCAAGCTTGCCACTTAGATAAGCTTGCATTATATTTCACATAAGTCATAAAAATCTGTCATATAGTGTTAAGGTATATGGTCAGGCCTAGTGTATGTGTTTGAGCATTTTGTCTATCTATATAGCTGGAAACGTGGTGGCTGTTCAGGATTCAAATTAAAAGCTACTAACCTGAGTAATTAAAAGTTACTAACCTGTGAAATGAATGTCAATAAATAAGACAGAGAGTACTTTTGAGTCTTAACTGTGACCATGGAGTTTTACCATTGTGATGGAGGATCAAACAAAAACAGTGAAACAAAGGAAGTAAGGAAAAAACTTCCAAGACTAGACAGTGGTTTTCAGAGTGATAATGGAAACGTATCTATGGGGAGTAAAATACAGTAATCTCACTCTCAAGTCTGGAAGTATTGTCAGAGGGACGTGGCAACACCTATTCTGGAAAGTCTCAGTGCCAGGCATGCATGATCTTCAGGTAGGGCCAACACTGGATTAGACCAAGGGGACTATTCAGCAAAGAATTTATTGGATATAATGGAGTCTTTTGGAAATGCAAGTGTTAAAATACATTGTAGTTATTCTTACCATCACTAATAAAGGAAAACAATGAAAACAGAAAGAGCAAACCAAAGTCTGGGAGATGGTATAGATCCTAGGACAGAAGGAAAATCTCGTTGTTCTCAGTGTGTAGGATTCATTAGACTATTATAGATACACTGTAGATGGAGTACAAGAGATCAGTCAATTAGAGGCTCTCGAATATTCTAGCATTCTTCAAGACCACCAAATACTAGCGCTGCTGTATAGGAGATTCAACTCAGAAATCATCCCTCACTGACATGTGATAATCTCTGGAATGCTGTCAGCACACTATTTTCTTTTTTGTTTAATTTTTAAAAAATATTTATTTATTTTCCCTTTTTGTTGCCCTTGTTTTTTTATTGTAGTTATTATTGTTGTTATTGATGCCATCATTGTTGGATGGGACAGAGAGAAATGGAGAGAGGAGGGGAAGACAGAGAGGGGGAGAGAAAGTTAGACACCTGCAGACCTGCTTCACCACCTGTGAAGCGACTCCCCTGCAGGTGGGGAACCAGGGGCTGGAATTGGGATCCTCATGCCCAGCTCCCAGCACACTATGTTCTCAACTATTGACTTAAAGATTTGATTTTTGACTCTGCTAGCATCTATAGGTTGGCAGTACCTACTTTTCAGAAGTTAACATGAAATGCTACTACTTGAAGAAATAACATTAATTTGCAAGTTAAATTTAGTACTGAATATATATTTTTAATGCTTTGGAGGAATAACTCATTGCCATATAGAAAGAAACTGTATGACAATATTTGTAAGTACCAAATCCACAGCAGTGTGTTGAATTTTTAATCTCTACTGCATGTGCTAAACATGCCATGCCATTGACCTCATTTAACCTTGAATTTGGCAAAGTGTGTTTTAAATCCCCTGCTACCAATAAATAAATAAATAAAGTGTGTTTTAAATCCCCTGCTACCAATAAATAAATAAATAAATAAATAACAGACCATGAAGCTAACTACTGGTACAGTAGTTTATGTGTTAGTGGGTTGCCAGAATATAAGTATAGGTATAATTGCTTTTAACTTAAACTCTCTTTATTGGCACAGCTCTTCCTAGAATGGATGAGTCAAAGCATATATGCTTCTGCATGTTTTGGGATACTTTCATTAAATATTTTAAAGCTGATTTTTCTGCAATAAACTCTTATTGAAACTTGTACAGATATTCTCTTTGAATAATAGTCAAATCATGGCAATTGTCCATTTCAAGAATATAGAGATTCTTCAAATTTGTACATTATTAAGTGAAAATTAGATATTTTATTAGGCATAAGAAATACATTTTGTGTTATAAAACATCCATCAGGGAAGGGGCCAGGCAGTAGCTCTTTGGGTTAAGTGCACATGGCATGAAGCTCAAGGACCAGCTTAAGGATCCTGGTTCAAGCCCCCGACTCCCCACCTGCAGGGGAGTTGCTTCACAAGCGGTGAAGCAGGTTTGCAGGTGTCTATCTTTCTCTCCTCCTCTCTGTCTTCCCCTCCTCTCTAGATTTTCTCTGTCCTATCCAACAACAATAAGAGCAATAACAACAACAATAAAAAGAGCAACCCCAACAAAAACAACCAACAATGTAACTATTGAGAAAGAAACACTAGTCGTAGTAGAAAGAGGAATATACTTTAAAATGTAATGATGTGGTTCAGTTGTGCTTGGCGTTTTAGCTAATTGAATGGTCAATTCATTCTTTCTCTATTTTCCTCTTCTGTCTGAATTATAGTTGTAACCTTAACAGAGCATTTGTGTATATTTCCTATAAAATTGGGATGCACAATCAGAATAACTTTTTATGTGTATGATTTGTCATGAAAACTCACCACGTGTCTGAAGCCAAAATTGCTCTTGGTATTTCATGGGGTTTTGGATAATTTCCTTTCTGTTTCCTTCATTAAGCAAGTGCCATCAAGGCCAGCAGTCCCCATATTATGTGTCCAGAGAAGAGCCAGGCCAGATGGGAACTGCATGAAAGCTACCAGTTATCTTGCTAATTGTGCCAGCTAGAACCAGTTGTATTGCATTTAAAAATGTGGAATCCAACAACTTAGCTGTTCACACTCAATTAGCAGTGTGCTGGAGAATGAGAAATTCAAGCAAGGAGTCCATGTGCTGGGGAAGCGACAGCTGCTTCCTTACCCAACATTTAATATATATTTTCATATTTCTCAACAAGTAATGAGATAATAAATATTTTTTGCAAGATTTATATATGTTATTTTTATCTCTAAATATATCATTCAATCATTTTGAAAATAGAGCTCAGTAGTTTTTCTCCACTTTGCAAACTTCATCATGGCAACTATAGAGAATTAACTGCAAAAGCAAGTCATAAATTGCCGACATGTTTTATAGAAGCAGAAGAAATGAATAGAGAAAGGAGAAGAAAATAAATCAGGAAGAGAGACAACAATTAGCATATTTATCATAAATGAAGGAAACAAAACATCCAGACTAATGAAGACTCAAGTGTTTCATTTATACATCTTCTGAGATAAAAATAGCTTTAAACAGCAACTCACTTCACTGGCATTTTTCGTTCCACTGTCTGACTGTCACAGATGATGCCGAATTTCTCTTTCTGACTGATCTTCAAGCTGAAGGTAATGTGACAGCAGGAACATTACAATTAGTATGCAAATACCGCTCCCCGGGTTATAAATATTGGCATTCTTTAAATCATGCTATTCTCAGCTTTTTTTTTTCTTCTTCTCATTTTCCTGTTAACTTTTCACTGGTCAAAACACTTAAACTTCTAAGTAACAAATAGCTCTGAATAAATGTGACATTTTTCAGAGTCTGGTATAACTGAAATAAATTCCATTTGAAAATGTGATTACTAAAGTTCATATATACCTGTTTTCAAGAGATTCATTGTTTACATGAGGTACAATAAACAGAGCTATCCATATATATATGTATATATATGTACACACACACACACACACACACACACACACACACATATATATATATATTTTTTACCTTAGATCTTTAATCTGTTTGAAAGATCATTTTGTTTTCTTCATTTTTCAGGAAGCATACCTTTAATAGATTCACCTTCAACAACTATATATGTTGATGTATTTTTTACAGTTTTATTCATGGACTAAAATGTTTACAAAGTTTGAATCTTCTTTTTAAAAAAATGTACACTCTCTAAAGAGCAGTGATATGTATTTCTCTTTATCTTGACCGCAAACCTTATGACATTTGATACCAGTGTTTCTTTATGCATTGCCAAGGTTTTAGGTAATGGTGCTTGAATATATTTAGATAAATAGAAGTCACCTATTGGTACTCTGTATTAGTAATCAGTTCCTGGTACATGTAACCCTGTAGTTCATCAAACTTTTCTCTCAATAGACTAAATTTCTATGGTAGTAAAGTTCTACTAGTATATAATTTATGACCCTCCATGTAAATTAAACATCCCTGCAAACAGGTTATTTTCAGGGTGGAAGTAAAGAAAGGTGTCAGAAAGCCTCCTTTACTCAGACTTGGTGTTGATGATTCCCCATTTAGTTGATCTATTGACAAGCCAGAGGGAACCTACTATGCAAGTGGCCTTGGGCTAATGAGACTGACAGAAATAGAAGAGATGGCCTAAAAAGTCAGTGTATCATTAAGAAGGGATATCATCAATTAACTCATTTCATTTGGTTAATTCAAGCACCATTAACTAATGTTCTCATGACATGAAAAACTGCATGTTAGACATATTTAGACTTTTTGTTTTGTTGAGGAGGATAATGAAGCACTAACTTTATCCTGTGCACTTGAACATAGTATACAATATGAAAACATCAACTGCCAAAATGTAAAGACCCTTTTGGTAAAAACAAAACAAGACACATGTACTCTATAAATTATAAAGTATGTTCTAGAAGCAGCCTTGTTTCACATTAAAACACTTAAGCAAAAATTGAAATTTCTGCTTTGAGTTCAGTACATTTGCAAGGATGTTTTCCCCATAAACCTTTTCACAACATGCATTAATTCAAAAATTAATTATTAAGGAAAATCTGAGAATTAAATTTTAGTTCTCAAATTAAAGTTTAGAATAATTGACAAGATAAGCATGTAAATAGTCATCTTACTCTGAATGTTTCTGTCGTGTGAACAATACAGTTTGAAAAAAAATGATTGTCACATATAAGCATTCTTCAGAGATGTTTCTTTTCTATTTTTATTTTATTTTTATTTTTTATATTTTGTTTATTTATTGGATAGAAACAGAGAGAAATCAAGAGGAATAGGGAAGATAGAAAAGAACAAACATAGAGAGACACTTTACCACTCGCAAATCTTTTCCCATGCAGATGGTACTGGAGTCTCGAACCTCGGTCCTTGTGCATTGTGACATGTGCACTCAGCTAGGTGCGTCACCACCCAGACCCCATATAAGCATTTTTGGGACATCTAAGTATCACCAGCTTTTAGTCTCAGGAAATCCAGATCTTATCATCAGAGTTCATACCTAATGTAATAAATAACTATCCCCAAAATTTTCTTGCTTTAATTTCTGTTGATAGAACCTGTGACTAGATTACCCTGTATGGCAAAAGGGTGTTAATTATCTTAGATCATTATAGTTGGGTTCATTGTAATTGCAAGGGTGTTTGTGTGAAATGAGGTAGCAGGGTTAAGTCAGTAGTAGGATAGACAATGATAGAAACAAGAGGCTGGGGTAATGAGAGAAAGGAGCCAACACTTAAGTAGTGAACGTAGCTGAATAAATAGGACAAGCTCTCTTCACAGCTTCCAAAAATCAGTCAGGCTCACAAAGTCTCTCTTGACTTTGGGACAAAGAGACTGATTCGGACTTCTGGACAGTGTCTCTGTTTTCACTAAACCACTAAGTTTGAGTGACTGTGGAGGTGACTCAGTGGACAAAGTAGGACTTGCAAGTGTGAGGCCCTGAATTTGAGCCTCTGAACCACATAGGCCAGAGAAGAGCAATGCTCTGACTTCTCATATAGTCAACCAGCCTTTAAAAAATAATAAGAGATAATCCACTCTCTGTGTGGCAATTTGTTATAGTATCAAGAAGAAACTAATTCACTCAAGGAACTTCTGCTGGAATAAAACAGACAGATACTTCAGGGCCAGAGAAGTGAATTCCTATTCCAGTTGTATCTTCCTGTAGGACATTAACCTTGATTTCTCAAAGTTTCTTGGCTCTAGAATGGAGATGGTGTCTTTCTTACAAGCTCATTGTGTAAAACTAAATGAAGCTATACAAGAAAAGATAGGTAGTGCTATCTCTAGGTTTATTTTACTTTATTTCTCTTTATTTGACATCTAACAGAGATACAGTAAAGATAAAGTTTTCGACTCTTATACAGAGTGTTGCATTCACATAATCAATAGAGTTTGCAAGATAGGTTGAGTGGACATTTTTTAAGTGCTTACATTATGTAAGATATGATGGGTGATATTGGAATGTACTATCTTAATCATATGATAAGAAATTTGTAATTTTGAAAAGTGAATGTGATGAGAGTGTGTGTGTAATGAATTGAATCTGTGTGAGCATAAAGTCAGATAGGCGGGTTAGAAACTGTGGTGGTTCAAGAAGGAGGTGACATAAGGTTGGACAAATGCAAGTACAAGAGATGGGAAAGCAAATAGCAGTTGTAAAGTGCCTATGCAGAAGAGATAGGACAGAAAAGACTAAAGGAATAGATCCAAACTGACCAGTCAGAGAATGGTATTTCCACTAGTGGTCTTGGTAATAACAAAAGAAAAGCAAGTTTGTGGAAGTTAATATGCAAAAGAAAATTGACAAATATGGGGAGTGTTTGCTAGACACAGTTTTATTAACTTTTTAATGAGATAAATTCACAGCCTTTCACCTCCTCATCAAAGACTAGCAGAGTTTTTAAATCCATAGGGAGCCTCTGTTGACCTAAGAAAACTATTACTGTCTACACTTTACTATAAAAGGCAGAAGAAAAACAAACACTAATTTAATTTGGACACAGTTGTGTAATTTTAAGAATAAACATACTGTTTCATTGTGTTGCACTGCTACACAGTGTTCACAGATTTTTGTTTGTTTGCTTGTTTGAATGATTGTTCTGTATGTTGAATTGACTGTATGATTCCCAGTAAGGGTAGCTTGAAGAATTTAGGGGATAGACAATAGTAGTTAAAACAGTATGACTCTTAGCATGTATTAGAAGCTCTTTGAACAATCTGCCTATTCTATGAGATTGCTGTGTTGTTATCTCAAATTGCCCAAGAGGAAACTAAGACTCAGGTTTAGTAGCTTGCTTACATGCCTCTGAAGTGGTGAGTATGAATCAATAGTGAGGAAGGAGCCTTGGTATTTGGGTAGCAATGGTAGTTGAATGTGTGGGATTTAGCCTAGCAAGGAAACTTGCCCAGGAAAACAGCAAAAAACTAAGGGTTTACCTATTTATTATCTTAGTATATATTTAAATATTTTAGTAACTTGCATGTTTAGTAGAATAACACTCATTTTAACTGGGGAAGAAGATAAAGCAAGTCAACAGAAGAGAGCAATATGGAATATCTTTTAAGAGTACTGTGCCTTTTTGGGATAAAAATGAGATTGATCAGGGGTGTCCAAGGACTAGCAGAGGTTAAGGAAAATGAATAGCAGCAACAAGAGTGTGTGATTAGTTGAGGGAGACAGTTCATTCATTTACTGTTCTGATTATCACTCCAATTATACTCCTATTCACATACAATAGGAAAGGAAGGGTAACTATTATTACTACTTTTACAACTTTCTATATTTTTATAATAGACTTAGAAAAGTAGTTTATTTTCAAAATAAGTACTTTGTAATTTAAGTTTCTTTTTATAAAGAAAAGAGAACTTTGTATTTTTCAATTCTGCTTTGTCTCCAGTTACTGCTATATGAGGTGCAATTTATAAAGCAATGAGCCTGAGTTTTGTATGGTTCATAAATTATTCCTGAGAGCATTCTTGAAGAGAACTTTGAAATGTTTTGAGGAATAGCAACACCACTGAAATGTTCCTGATCTCCCAGAGTGGCATCTTAGAAATACAATGCTCATTTGAATAGTTAGTTTTTAGTAGGCTTGTTAACGAATCAGTCATATTACTTGCTAGTCACATCTCATGATCTTATGTCATAAATGCAATTTCTTCTGTTGCCTTAGAATACTAAGTGACTAATAGTCCAAGGAACATCTGCCTAAGTAATGGTTTCTATATATTAAGAGTTTAGCAAGTCTTTACAAGTAAGATAATTTTTTTTGTCTGAAAAGTTAATACCAGTTTGAAATTCATTGTTTCATGTACTTATATTAGCTAGAATTATTTTGAATAGTATAATAAACATGAATAAGCTAAATGTATTACCTAAATTGAAAGATCATTTTCTTTCTTTTTTGTGATAAAGAGTATTTAACACTACAGTATAAGAACATATAGCCTTCTTAGCATCAGTTAAATGAGGCTTTGCAGATTTTCTTTGCTGAAGCTAAGTTTTTTTTTAAATTTTCTTTATTTGGTATTAATGGTTTATAGTCAACAGTAGAATACAGTCGTTGGTACATGTGTAACATTTCTCAGTTTTCCTCATAACACTCGAATCCCCCACCTAGGTCCTCCTCTGCCATTATGTTCCAGGACCTGAACACCGCCCCCACTCCTGCCACAGATTCTTTTACTTTGGTGCAATACACCAAACCCAGTCCAAGTTCTGCTTTATGTTTTCCCTTCCATTCTTATTTTTCAACTACTGTCAATGAGTGAGATCATCCCATATTCATCTTTCCCTTTCTGGCTTACCTCACTTAATATGATTCCTTCAAGCTCCATCCAGGATGAGGTAAAGAAGGTGAATTTACCATTTTAATAGCTGAATAGTATTCCATTGTGTATATATACCACAACATAACTAGCTATAGCAGTGAGATATTTTTTCTTACAGAGACTGTAGCCAAGTATTTAACAACATAGAGATAAATAAACATTAAATAATTAAATTATCAGTTTCTCTCACATTTAAAGCCTTTGTCTTGCTATTGTTTTCCTGACAATATCTGACTGTTTATAAATGTTCACTAATATCATTTTGTTTATTTTTGCTACTAGGGTTATTGCTTGATTTGCACAACTGCATAGTTTCTCCTCCCCTTGCAGATTGTTTGTTTCCTTTTTTATTTTTAGTCAAAAGGTCAAAAGGTGAGAGACATAGAGAAGGAGAGAGAGAGAGAGAGAGAAGATACCACAATATCACTTCACCACATGTGAAGCCGCCTGCCCCTCTGCATATGTCTCATGTGGTGGCCAGGAGCTCACATGTGTGACCTACTGGATAAGCCATCTCCCAGCCCCAGCATTTACTTAACATTTATGCTGAACTAACTTTCCCTTTTTAAACTTCCTGATAGTGTTCAGAAGTCATTGTGTAAACATATAAATAAGGGCAGCAGTTAAGAGAGATATAATAAAGATTAAATAAGATCATTAAAGGAGTCTTTCAACTGAAATCTACATACAAATTGGGCTAAACATACTTTGCTCACTTGTTGACACCTAATAGAATATCCAAGGTCTTTTAATAAGGAATACTGTAGTTTGTGTGTTGAAATTTTGATAGACTCAGAACGATGATTTTTTGTTATTGCTGCTGTTCTTTGTAAAATTTCAGTATATACAATGGACAAAAGATGTCCAAGTTCTCCTGTATTGAAGGACACTATTTCTTAAAAGTAAAGGAGTATCACTAATCAGCCTATAAATATCTAAACTGAAATTATAATATCCATATGTACTTCAAGCATAGGATGCAATATCCTTTAATATTGGGCTGTCAGAAAAGTCATGTATTTTTCTTTTTTAATATTATTTATTCCCTTTTGTTGCCCTTGTTTTATTGTTGTTATTGCTATAATTGTTGTTGTATAGGACAGAGAGAAATGGAGAGAGGAGGGGAAGACAGAGATGGGGAGAGAAAGACACTTGCAGACCTGCTTCACCGCTTGTGAAACGACTCCCCTGCAGGTGGGGAGCCGGAGGCTCCAACCGGGATCCTTACACTGGTCCTTGCACTTTGTGCCACGTGTGCTTAACCCGCTCTGCTACCCCCTGACTCACAAGTCATGTATTTTTCTATGCAAAAATGCATCATGAGTTTCCTGACAACCAATATTTTATAAAGCAGAGGCTCCATTTCCTTTCTTTTTATACACTAGATTCAATTAACCATGTTTAAGCTTAAAGCTTATTTTATACTCCTATTTCAGTCAGGCTCAGATTTAAGGTGTAACTTACCTACTTATTAGTTATCCAGGAAGAAGTAAAAGACAAAGTTTTCACCAAGTCAAAAACCTTTCTTCCTCAATCCATAAGATTGTTTTCACTTCTTCATAATCAGGTATCTCCCTTTGCATAATAATTTTGACTTTATATATGTATGTAAGGCGTATTATATATATATATACACATGCAAACACATTTAACTTGTGAGATTATTATTTTTTTCTAGAATGGAGAAAGGAAAAAGGCAATGAAAAATCACTCACTCTTTGGAGAGTATTCATAAAATATCTGGCTAGATACTTAAGGATGTTCAACCATTTAATTTTTTGACAAGTTGAATGAGTTTTTCTTAATTTGTAGATTATTGCTGGAAGAACTCTCTTCTCATCATTATAGAGAAGGCAGAAAGTCATCAAACGTGTGCTGCCGGGAAGTAGACAGTAGGAACATCTGCCACTGAATCCATCATTCTTTGATCACTTGAGCCATTTAATCTTCTGATCAGTGGTGCTTAGGCTTGACTTATAGACTGGCTACAGGAAATCCAGAAATGTCATACATACATTAATTTTCAATCAATTGATTTTTTAAGACAATCTACCTTCTACAGTAGGATGTTACACAAGGCATTAACCTACTTGCTATTGCAGTACATTCTGAACAACAGAAATCTTCATGTCTTCTGCATTATTTAACTAATTAAGCTCATGATCCTTGGCATGGAAGCATGTAAATAATTTTTCTAAAACAGATTTTTTTCACAAATAGACTGACTGCTGTGTATTCCCTGAAGGTGCTTCTGCTGTTTCATGAATATTTCTACTTGGAATTCTCTATCTACTTTTTGTATTCTTTTTAAAATTTTTTTATTATTTATTTTCCCTTTTGTTCCCCTTGTTTTATTGTTATAGTTATTATTATTATTGTTATTGTTGATGTCACTGTTGTTGGATAGGACAGAGAGAATATGAGAGAGAAGGGGAAGACAGAGAGAGGGAAAGAAAGATAGACACCTGCAGACCTGCTTCACTTGTGAAGCAACTCCCCAGCAGGTGGGGAGCTGGGAGCTCAAACCAGGATCCTTATGCTGGTACAACTTGCTGCGCTACTGCCCGACCTCCTTTTGTATTTTTTTTAAGTTTGTGATTTGATAATGAATAACAAGATTATAAGATAACAAGAGTGGGGGCCAGGTGGTGGCGCACCTGGTTGAGCACATGTATTATAATGCATAAGGACCCAGGTTCGAGCCCCCAGTCCCCACCTGCATGGGGAAAGCTTTATGAGTGGTGAAGCAGGGCTGCAAGTGTCTCTCTGTCCCTCTCCATCACCCCCCTCCCTCCTGATTTCTGGCTGTCTCTATCCAATAAATAAAGATTAAAAAAAAAAGGTAACAGGAGTACAATTCCATGCAATTCCCACTACCAGAGTTCTCAGACTATAGCTTCAAAGTTGCCTGGGGTGGGGCAGATAGCATAATGGCTGTGCAAAGAGACTAATGGCCATGTTTTGATATACCGCCAAACCCTCCTTTAAAAGTTGCTTGGGGGAGTTGGGTGGTAGCACAGCGGGTTAAGCACACGTCTAGCAAAGCACAAGGATCTGCTCTTGTTGCCCTTGTTGCCCTTCTTGTTGTATTGCTGTCGTTGTTGTTGGATAGAACAGAGAGAAATTGAGAGAGAAGGGGAAGATAGGGAGGGAGAGAGAAAAGACACCTGCAGACCTGCTTCACTGCTTGTGAAGCGGCCCCCATGCAGTTGGGGAACCCGGGTCTCGAACTGGAATCTTTACAACAGTTCTTGTGCTTTGTAAAATTGACTTTTTATATAAGTGGCATATCTGTTGGTATATTATAACAAAAATATTTGTTAAGGGTCCCTTCGTTATGCTGTTAGATTTGGGTATAGATTGCACATGTTTAATTTGAAGAACAGTATATGAAAATAGCTCCAAAACAGAATTTATGCAAATTTATTAGCTATGGTTTATTTATGCAAATTTATTAGGTTTTTTTAATGACACGTGCAATATATATTATGATTTATTTTGATAGGAATACTACCCAGGAGTAGTGAGAGATGGTTCCCCTGTAGATTCAACAAGTGAGTGGTGGAGTGATATTGTGATATCTCTTTGTCTCTCCTTCTCCGTGTCTTTCTGCTTCTCTATTTCTTTTGGACTCTTCCACACTGTGCCTTTTTTCTCTTTATTTCTCTGTACCTCTCTCTCCCTCTATGTTTCTAGATTAAATAAAAAGAAAAAAAAGAAAGAAAGACTCTGCAGGGAGAAATGAAACTCTTTGGACATAAAATCCTGGTTTTAGAAAAAGGAAGGAAGAAAGAAAGAGAGAAAAAAAGCCACTCTTTTTCAGCTCAATCTTGGAAGAAGGAAAAGGCAAATAAAAGGAGGACGTAGAGTACTGATTCGGAAACTTAACGATATGATTTCATGTACTGTGCATTCTTTACTGCATGACATCTCTTAGTTCTCTAAATATGCACATACATAAATCCCACACAAGTGCCTAAAATTTTGCAATTCGTTCTTTATTACAGCATCTCTTTTTCTTTAATATCTGTTTTAACTGATTTTGGGAAGGAATATACACAGTTACCGACTTACGTTCCAGCACAATTTTGGTGATATTTGTTCACTCATTTAATACAATTTCTGAATTAGAAATAAACAAGTATTTAGAGGTCTTTCTTGACATAACTAATTGTAAAGGTAGACTATAATCATCATTCTATGGAAAGATTACAGTTTTTCCAAGCATACACAAATTTAATTCTAAAACTGAAACAGAATAATGTTGGCAAAATAAGCACATGCATTTTATTTTATCTTCATCACATTAGTAGACAAAATTATTTCTTGTCTCCACTTTAAAGATGATAAACTGAAGTTGACAATATGCATTAAATTTTTAATTACAATTAAACAACTGGTAAACTTCTTAAACAACTGGATGTTGAGTTGAAACTTAGATCTCTTTATATGCAAACAGACTTTTCTCTGTCCAGGTCTTAAAATATAGCCTAGATTAGCAAGGATATGCAGGCCCAAAGGTATTTCTGTAAATGCAGGAAGTCCAGCTCTTTATATATAGGAAACCATATGGTGAACTAGTTCACTTCCTCCCAAAGGATTAATGATATAATTTTGAATTATATTTTAAGTCATACAGTATGTTTTATTTTGTATTTTTAATCTTTTTGTCTTATCGTAATTATAGACTCACAGAGAATTATACAGATAGGACAGAACAGAGGCCCCAAATAACTCTAGTTTGGTCTTTCTTCCCCAGGGTTGTCTCTTATATAATCATAGTACAATATCAGGACCACCAGACTGACATTTGCACATGTATGGTTAGTTCTGTCATTTTGTCATAAATGCATGTTTGTGTGATCACCATTTCAAGCAAGATATCGAACTATCTTATCATATCAGTGATTTCCCTCATGCGTTCCTTTATAGATTCCTCTACATCACCTGGAAACCACAAATATGTTACTCTCTATTGGTTTCATTTTGATAATGTTACACGAATGAAACTATTCGTATATTACTTCTTGAGACTGACTGTCCCTGCTTGATTTAATGTTCTTGGCACCTATCAAATTGTGTGTCTGATTACTCTATGCCTTTATCGCCTAGTAATATTTCATTGCTTGAACACACGCCTCAGTATTTGCTTAACCATGTGCCTTTTGAGGGACTTTTGTTTTTATTTTTAAATGATTTTATTTACTTTTTATGAAAGTGAACGAGAGGGTAGGACAGAGAAAATGAGAGAGATAGATATCCAACTGTTCAGCTCTGGTATTAGGTGCTTTTAGGGAATTCACTTATAGTCTTGGGGGATTGAGGAATTCAAGGTGGTATTTTATCAGGATGAGATATGTCTCCACCCGCCAATTTGGAAGTTTTGAACTATTTATCTATTACAGATATACAACTGTGTACAAATTTCTATTATTTGAAAAGAGTACATATATGTATGTACATATATATACATACATATACAAATATATGCTTTCGTTTTGAATTTTTTTTTGTCACTAGGGATTGAAAAATTCTTTTTTGGAGAGAGAGAGGAGACACTATAGCACCAAAGTTTCTCCAAATAGGGCCTACTGGCTCCTGCAGACACAGGGAGAAAACAGAAACAATGACTAAATGGTCTGTGGGACTTTGGGAGTTTACTAACCAAGGGCTCTGTTCCTACTGGCAACATTTACCTCTTCTCACAGCATGGGCAGAGTGCATCTTAGGGGCAGGATAACAGGTAAGAGCAGGCTGAGGCAAACTCTGAGTTGCAGTGTGCAATCAGCTAAGCCTCAAAGAATGACCCAAAATGTAAACAATAATAGCCCTATTAAAATATCAAAGAGAAAAAGAAATCAAAAGGATAGAATTTGTAAGCTGAATAAAATGGGACTTTCCATGGATGTCCTTTGACACCAGGGAGACAGCATAGTAGTTTTGCAAAATGACTTTCGTGCTTGAGGTTCCAAAATTGTAGGTTCAGACCCTGGTACCACCATAAGCCAGAGGTGTGCAGTGTTCTGGTTTCTGTGTTTTCTCTCTCCTTCCTTCCTTCCTTCCTTCCTTCCTTCCTTCCTTCCTTCCTTCCTTCCTTCCTCCCCTCCTTCCTTCCTTCCTTCCTTCCTTCCTTCCTTCCTTCCTTCCTTCCTTCCTTCCTTCCTTCCTTTCTTTTTTTTCCTCCAGGGTTATCTCTGGGGCTCGGTGCCTGCACTACGAATCCACTGCTCTTGGAGGCTATCTTTTCCCTTTTGTTGCCCTTGTTGTTTATCGTTCTTGTTTTTATTGTTGTTGTTGTATAGGGCAGAGAAATGGAGAGAGGAGGGAAAACCAGAGAGGGGGAGAGAAAGACAGACACCTGCAGACCTGCTTCACTGCTTGTGAAGCGACCCTAGCCTGTAGGTGGGGAACTGGGTGGCTCCAACTGGGATCCTTACACCTGTCCATGTGCTTTGCGCCGTGTGCACTTAACCCGCTGCACCACCGCAGCTATGTGTCTTTCTTTAGCTCTCATTAAAAAAAAAAAAGAAAAAAAAGAAAAAGAACCAGAAGTTTTGGGAGTTACTTAAACTGTGCTGTTCGCTCTCTTGAGCCTGACCTCAAAGGAAGTTCTTTTTTAAAAAAACAAACCAAAACAATAACAACAACAACAACAACAACAACAAATCCCCTGAGTTCAGAGCTATGTTGCAAATGCAAAGTCAGTGCATCCTAATACAACAAACTAAGTAATGGTCATGATAATGCTTGCTAAAGTGAGACGTATACAAAACAGAAAATATGAGAATAACCTGAGTTACTGAGAGAGTAAAGAATACAGTAATTTGGCTTAAAGAATGGGATGATAGAGCTGTTTGGTAGAAAAACGGAAGATAATGGTGGAGTCCATGAAGATAGGGTAGTGAGAGTCACTCAGCTAGGCCAGTGTGTGTGTGTGTGTGTGTGTGTGTGGGGGGGGGGTATTTATGAAAATGAAGATAACTTAAAATATTTGAGACAATATCTAGAGGATGTTCTAAATGATCACAGGAGTTCTGTAAGGAGAAGAGAGAATAGGCTGAAATTTTAAGTGAAGAAATAGTAACTCAAAACTTCTCCAGCTAGCACTGAAAATATATCATAATTCACTATGCTCAAAAAGTTCCAAGCAAAATAAATATATGCATATACACATTAAGACAATGCATAACTAAAAAGACAAAAATTAAAAATCAAATAGCAACAAACAAAATCCAGGTCAGAAAGTAAAATTCAACTTTCTGCTGTTTACAGAAGACCCAACTGATCCCTGAAGATCAATATAGCATCAGGGGAAAAAAAAGCATCAAATATAGTTCACATATGTGATAACTAAACAGAACGGTACTAAATAACCATAGGGCCAACAAGAAATTAAAGGAGAAGATAAAAAAAATTCCTAGAACAAGCAGAAAATGAGGACATGAACTATCAGAACATGCAGGATACAATAAAAGTTCTAAAAGGAATATTAAAAAGATAGACCTACATCAAAATATTTTATACATCTCAAACAGAACTGGGAAATAGAATAGTAGTTTTGCAGGAATTCCCAGGTTCAGTCCTGATAAATAGCTATGTACAGACTAAAATGATATCTGCAAACTAACCTTTTAGTAGCCATGTGTAAATTTTTATGTACTTACATCAAAAAAGCAGTTTTAAGTTTTTTTATATTTATTTATTTTCCCTTTTGTTGCCCCTGTTGTTTTCCATTGTTGTTGTAATTGATGTCGTCGTTGTTATATAGGACAGAGAGAAATGGAGAGAGGAGGAGGAGACAGAGGGGGAGAGAAAGACACCTGTAGACCTGCTTCACCGCCTGTGAAGCGACCCCCTGCAGGTGGGAAGCCTGAGGCTTGAACTGGCATCCTTACTCTGGTCCTTGCACTTTGAATCGCGTGCGCTTAACCCGAGCCCCAAGCAGTTTATGTTTTAATATTAAAGTTTCATGAGTCTTGTAACCAACAATATTTCCTTTAAAATGAAATTAGCAAAATGATAGAATGGTGACAAATTCTAAAAATTAATTCTACTTATTTTTCTTATTAGAAGAGTTTTCATTTCAGTCTAATTATTGGTCTACAGTTGGTCTAATTTCCTTCTTGCTCAGTGAAAGAGCTATTTCACAGAGTGGCGTATGGCCGTCATAGGTCATAGTTGTATTTAAGAGAGATTTCATATACTGGCTATGATATTAAACTAAAAGTTAAAGAACATGATTTCTGTTCCCTTTAGAAAAGTATTTCATCTCAATATGAATTCCACACTGTAAAATAAGAACAATGATTATGACACACTTGAAAACTTACACATAAAAATCTGAAGTATTCACAAAGATGTGTGTGCAGTATGTGTGTGTGTGTCTACTATACGTAACATTTTAGCATTACTGATCCCATTCAGTCACTTGGGAAAATGGCTCTTCTGGAAGAGCGCCTGACTTTTGCTGCTTAAGTTTCCTGGGTTGAACCCCAGAGCTGCATGTGCCATCTGTACCGCATGTGCTATTCTTGCTTCCCATGCACCCTACCACCCACTCTCTCTGTTTTGATCTGATGTGAAAGTCTGTTTCATACACAATAAATAAATCTTTAAAGACTCTCAACCCCCAGAAAATGATACATCATCTTATAAACTACATAACTTGTAATATAACTCTGAACTGTAAGGTATATTTAATGTAATGAAAACTAGCCTCAAAAAGTGTACCACGGGCCCATGAGACTGAACATATGTGCACATGTACCCATAAGTTAGTGGAAAATATACACCGTAAAGCAAAAATGCACTGTAGTTTGCTGTGACCCAAAACAGCAAGCAAGTAGAAAGACCTAAAAAAAAATTTTTTAAAAAAAGAAAGAAAAAGAAAAAGCACCATAAAATGCTGCTTTCTAGTCTTATTTCCAACTTTGATATCATCCCCCCAGACGATACCTTTGGTTCATCTGCATGTTCACTGTCAAGGGCAGGCGAAAGTTAGTAAAGTCATACGCCCCTTGGAATATACCTAAAATAGACCTACTAGCTTTTTGCAAAATGGAGATCCCCAAAAGCATACGCTATATTCTTGCCTGTAGGTTCCTGACTATCAAACAATGCTTTTTCAGCCACCACATTGCAGATGCTACTATGATGCCAACCTGACTTTCCCAGACAGAGGACCACACCAATGTAACTTTGACCCCCACCTCTCCAGAGCCCTACTCCAGTAGGGAAAGTTAGGGACAGGCTGGGAGTATGGATCAACCCGCCAACATCCATGTTCAGTGGGGAAGCAATTAGAGAAGCCAGACCTTCTGCACCCCATAACGACCCGAGGCCCATGCTCCCACAGGGATAAAGTATAGGAAAGCTTTCAAGAGAGGCGATAGGATACAGAACTCTGGTGGTGGAAATTGTATGGACTTGTACCTCTCTTATCCTGTGGTCTTGTCAATATTCTTTTATTTTATAAATAAATTAATAACAATAAAAAATCTGTACCACATTAAAAAATGTCTCAGGGACAAATTATTCTGAAGCTGAATTAAAATAATAGGAAACTGATGTTAATGTAAGTAGACAGTGTGTGAGTCCATAAACAATGAAAACTACTTTCTAAAAGACGTGTGTGAAGATAAATTACAAACTGAGGGGGAAATACCTGCAAGAGACACATATGATAAATAATTGCTATTCAAAATATAAAATATCTCAGAAACTTATCTTACTGATTTACAATTATTACGATGCTATACAATGTCAAAAATTTACAGTCAAAATTCCAAAAATGAGAATGAGAAAAAAACCTTACTAGCAAATGGGCCAAATATTTTAGCAGAGAGCTTACCAAAGGAGAAAAATGTGGCCAATAAGCACATGCTATGATGATTTATATTATACACCATTCATATGACCTTACGGTTGGCAACTTTCAGATCTTCACGGGCCTCCAGCCTCTCTTTCTTCTAAATCCCTTGTTCTTTAAAGTCTTCCCAAAATTCTGTACTTCAAATTTACCAAACTGTGTAAGTATATAAATATTCATCATCTTTGCCCTCTGTTTTCTTTGTCTTTTTTTTTTTTTTTGCCTCCAGGGTTATTGCTGGAGGTCAGTGCTTACACTACGAATCCACTGCTCCTGGAGGCCATTTTTTGCCTTTTGTTGCCCTTGTTATCATTGTTATTGTTGCTATTATTGTTTTTATTGCTGTCATCATTGTTGGATAGGACAGAGAGAAATAGAGAGAGGAGGGAAAGACAGAGAGGGGGAGAGAAAGATAGACACCTGCTTTACTGCTTCTGAGGCGCCCCCGCCCCTCTGCAGGTGGGAAGACCCAGGGCTCAACCGGGATCCTTATGCCAGTCCTTGCACTTTGTGTCATTTGCGCTTAACCAGCTGCACTACCACATGCTCCCCCCTCTTTCTTTGAAGATTTATTTATTACTGAGAGAGAGACAGGGAGACAGGGAAGGGGAAAGAGAGACATGGAGCTCAACTTGGCTCTGGCCCCTGCAGGCGCCAGGCATGCATAGGGGATTCGGACCCTCTCAGGTCAGAGCGGTCAAGTCCTGCACTCTGGTGTTAAGCTATTGGCCCTCATTTTAAAGATGATTTTTTTGGGGGGACACTGGCTGGTGGTGCACACAGTAGAGTGCACATGTTCACGTCCTTGAGGATCTGAGTTCAGACTCCCAGTCCCCACCTGCAGCAAGAAGCTTCACAGGTTGTGCAGTAGGGCTCAGGTGTCTCTGCTCCTCTCCCTGTCTCTCCCCCTCTTTCAAAGGAAGGGGGTGGATGGCCACTAGGAACGGTGGGGTCATGCAGGCACCAAAACTCATAGACCCTGTACTGGGCTTGAACCTAGGTCCTCATACTCCCTGGGTCCA